>NW_020170433.1:60124-106405 GCF_000524195.1 Echinococcus granulosus
TGGCGCCACTGCCTCTGGTGTGTCTTTTGGTGCTCGAAGAAACGTAATGGACACCTTCTAACTTGTCAGCTGGAGTGCTTTTATCACAGTAACAGAACAGACAAAACAAATTCCATATTTTTATGCGCCATCTACTGAAATATAAATAATCATGAATGTTTTAAATCTGGCCATGACATCTATCAAAGTAACTGGGTTTTCGACAGTGCTGAATATTCAGTTATCCGGAAGTTGTATATGACCTAGTGAACCAAACATTCTCGTGTTTCATTGGGCTTTATAGTGAGGCTTTTTATCTGAGCTAGAAACGATGCATTTGTTTATTTAAATGCTAAATCATGGAAGTTGAGTGTGTCAAATGATTGCGCACCTTTGTGGTGTATCATGCTCTGCCTTTAAGGCGAATAACAAACTGTAAGGGTTGCACGTCAGAATGATGCATACCGGATCGCCTGGCATAGATTGAAGCATTACCTGAAGATCTTGCCACGCGAAAGCGAAGCTGGCTACGGCTACGCGAAATTTGGGATGCACATACGTCTAGCATCTGCGACCCAGCGGTTCATCATCGTCGGGGTCAGGTGTGAGTGATGTGCCTGTGTGGTCACAATTACCATGCTGACATCCATACACAGTCGACGTGGCAGCAACAGCAGCCGTGATGCCAAGCACAGGTAACTCGGCGCGTCGGAATGCCTGTCAAGGTGAGTATCGATCCACCGAGTGACGCACAGGCGACGCGGTGCACTATCGATTCCTCGCCTCACCAGGAGCTCTGCTCACTCGAGCCTCACCCCTGCCCCGCCTTGCCGCAGGGAGCGGAGAGTGACACAGAGCACGGTGGCCGACGAAGCGCAATCATCTCGACTGGTGTGGTACGGTAAGGCAAATATTTTTTTAATGCGAGGAGTAGGAGGAATGTGTGGGTTTTGCTAGCTATTAACTATGCCAGCTCATAGGACTGGCAACAGCAGCTATGGTTGCGTAAACTTGCCTAATCAAACCTGCTCATTGTTTTTGCTGAAGCTGTTTTAATATATACCTGGTGGGAAATGAGGCGCAGTACTGTTGGATAACCGCTACAGTGCATGACAATGACAATTTGGAGTGTCAACAGCAATGTCAAAAATGCAAAGAAAATGATGTGAGAGGCTGTAGGAGACTTTTTAACACTACCTACAGCCTGTAAACTACAGCACATGACCTCACATGCATACATATAGGAAAAAATACGACGATTCACTCTGTCACCATCTACCTTGTCGCACAAATTTTGAAGTGCTAATCGTATAAGCCTTCGAAAGGTGTGCAGCTCTCCTCTTTTGTTTGGCAACCATTGTACGCAAGTTACCTCTCTAGAGAATTTGCAAATTTTGGGCAGGCTGTGATTCTCTTTAACATTCGCAAAATTGGTAAAGGAACAAGAAAAACTGCCTAAGGGTGTCTAGTATTTTCGAAAAACGTCAGCATGACTTAATGATAAATGAAAGAGGTGTCATTTAAACTTTTTGCGAATTAGGCGTTCAGGCATTGACAGCAGTGCTAGATTACCATGAAAAGTGGCGTTTCAAATCCTGAGGGAGTGGAGTGTGACGGGCATGTCTGCACAAAGACGTATCTGTGCGATGTACCAAACCTACCTTTTACACTTAAAAAAGCATGGTCTCAAAAGCTGCAGAGATTGCTGAATGACGCCCCACCTTCCCAATCAGCAAAATTTGATTTCACCGGTGTTTGCCTACCTTCGAGTTCACACATCAAGTTGTAGTCGAATGTTTAAACTGTGAGGTCTCCAAAAAAGGACTTTCCTATGAGGTACAAATCCCCCATTTAGAAGAGTTCACCTCACCTGTTTTGCGACCTTAACATGTAGTAAAAAGTTAGAAGGAAGTTAGACTAGCTCAAAAGAAGAATTTGTCACCAAGTAATTAAAAAAGAACAAAGAAAAAAGCAAAATTCACGCGATTGAAAAGGATGTCTGTCTACACCTCGATTACAAACAAAAGAGACCACCTTTGCATAAATCATCATTTAAACAATTAGCTCTTAGTGCACGAAAATTACCTCATTTAGGTACTCTTAAACGCAACATTTTAATCTACGATCCAGAAGACTGTTCTCTCACATTACAGTGTTTAAAGACGCCTACTAATAACTGGAAGGCATCCCAATTGAGGTGAAACGAACCCGCATTATCACAATTACACCAAACACCAGACTTTAGAAACACCCAGGCGGAGGTTATAAGTCAGTACTTGTCCTTATCGTGCTCAAGACCCCCGAGTTTGACGCTGACCGGTCGGCAGTGGGCGAGGTATTGCCTATCCGCCGCATCGCCCAAAACCGATCGATACTTCGCCGCTCAAGCGCGCTACACCGAGCGACTGGGCCGTAGTAAACTAACCGACCTCTAAGTGCAAGGAAGGGGCTTCACTTTAGGGGTACTTTTTGAACTAGTGAAATAAAGAGCCTAATGCATAAATTGTCACGAAGAAGAAAAGATCCTTCCTGCTAAGAAATTGTGATGTTTAATTCCTAGCGTCACTTCTTAGATGCCATTTAAAACAAGGTTCGACTAGCCCGACTTTTCCTAAATATTTGCGTAATTTAGGCGGTTAATCACGGCTTATCCAGATCTACAATTGCCTGATTTGGTGTAATTATTCATACTAGGAAAAAAATATGAGCATAAGTCTTTTTTGAATTATTGAAGGATAACGCATGTTATGGAGTGGAGCGTCACACACAGTTTTCATGGCATTACACGGAGGGCTCCAGTGAAAGATTCTGCATCTAGGGGCACCATCAAGTGAGATTTTAAGCTAAGTGGTTAAAAGCAAACTACCGATTCTACTAATGTGCTAGAATAATGAAAATCAACTTGAGACTTAAACTGAAATTGATGCAACTGAAGGTGGTCATTTCACCTACAACGAGGGTGTCGATATGCCTTGATCAGATTAAGTACTTGACATACTTTAAAAGCTTAATATTATCAGCCTACGAGTAAGGCTAAGAGACGGAATGAAGTGCTAGCTTAAGGTGGCGCCATCTGATTGCGTGGACCTTTGTAATGGCATTCTTTTTTTTAACACCTGTGAGGCACAAAAACAATGTGCCCCGAGAAGGTGTCCTTTGCTCAGAAGTTGTCAAAGCATTTTTTCACTAAAAAGGCCTAACTTGAGGTGGCTAAAGCGCCCACAGCCCCCATTGAATTCAATATAAGCCATACCATAGTGGAGCTAGACTTACTATTCACGTGACGCAGACTGGGAGGCTATGGGCACGGGCAGATGATAGTTGTACCGTCGTGCAGGAGTGGAACCTGCGAAGACTGCGGATATAAACTTATCATATAAGGTTTACGGTAAAGCGTTCTCGTGACCCACATCACATCATTAAGCGGTGGCATGAGCTAATTGAAAACCAACTATATGAAGTAACAAGCTAGGATTTGTCTACTTGCAGACCAGGAATGCTCGATTATTTTTATCACCATATTTTGAAAGGTCAGTCTTAGTGTTTAGAACAACCCAGTTTAACGCTAATGCCTCTTCATAATTCCGAGATTCGTTGGTCGAAAATACGTGACGCGATTGACTTACGGCGAGGCATTCAACACGTAGTATTCAAGCATTTCAAAAATGAGGTCTCTTCCATGAAGTGGACCAAAGCCACGCGTCTTCTACGGCGAGGATACGGCAACAGAAGTCGATGGGGATGTGGCTTGGTAAATTCACTTCCGACATCGAATTGCTACAAACCAGAGTTAATATTTTTTGGCTATTTTACGTAAAACAAAAAATCGCACGCATTTGAACAGCTTTTGTGTGACAGCACATTTGTGGAAATTTCGACAATTCATGAGCTGCTGTAAGGTGCTAAAACCGAAAACAGCAGTCATCTAAGGTAAAATTCCGGAATTACGGATACAGGTATTTAAATAAAACTTTACCTCACAACGTATTTGGAATAGCAGCACATTTTAGTAATAACAAGATCATTGTTTGATTTAAGTAGCAGTGTTTGACTAGGAAAGTGTTGAATGATTAGTGTAGTGTTTTGTGGTTGTTCTTTGCTTAGAAGTGGACAAAGTATCTATGGAAATGATCCGTATAGCAGTGCCATTGACATATTTCCCTCAGCAACATCTCAACGACTCTTAGGTCAGTTTAGGTGGCATGACTAACATGACCCTGAATACCTTTGGGAGATGAGTAGTTTAGAGAGATCAAAATGATGCAAAATACAGAATTCCACCTTTCGTTAACGCTTCCCATACTTTTCTCTTCCTAAATTCCAAAATACACGCTTAACTGACACTGTCCGTTCACTAGATGTAAGCAATGTGCCTAGAGATGAGAGGCATGGAAAAAGTCTGTTCAACATAAGCAACCTTACTACAAAGGGGATTTTATTACTTTTTACCATTTTTGTGTTAAACAAAGGTGTTCCGTTCATGGAAATGGCAAGGTCGTTGCCGTAGCAAGTAAAGAGGGGTTTCATGACTGTTAAACTTCAAAGGCTCTTGAGTAGGCGCTTTTTTCCACTTGTTAGCATGGCTTCTCGACATTATATTCGTCAGCAAAAATCTTTCATACCAGTGAGCTTATGCCCTTTTTGGGGGGAAGTCGGGCTCTAAGACCCTACCAAACAGGTAATATTATTGTAAAGTTGCTGACATTCGATTTTCCTGCATATTATCAGGCAGTCACTCCAATAAACAAGCATGGCAATTAACTGGGCCATACTTGTTTGAGCATAATTGCATGTCTTATGAAATACCTATGCAGCCTTTTAAGGCCAAATCCTCCTAAATGTAGGCATTATCTGGATGCAAATTAATGAGATGCCGTAAAGCACTGACAGAAGATGTCGGACAACTCCTAAATAAATGAATAAACAAATTTCAAAGTCCAAAAAAAGTAATTTATTGCCTATTTTAGGTTTAACATAATTATGAGGGCTTCTTGTTAAATGCTTACGTCAAGATAATATCTGAAATTGCACGAACTTTGTATGCATCGTGCGCATGGGCAGCCATTCGAAGTACTGGTATGAGTTGGGACGATTTTAACCCTTCACTGAGTTTTAGGCTATAGTCACCGCTCTGCTCATTTTTCCCTACTTTGTTCATAATATATTGAAAGTTAGCACATGTGGTGTATAATACTCTGGTAGCTTTGCATGGTATTTGTCCTTTCGTCGTCCCCAATATTTCCCAAGAATTGTTACTCGAAATTGCATTGTTCTTACTCCTGAAAAGAGGTTCATTTTTGCTCGGTTGGATCCACTTTGGCTCTATAAGGTGCATCTGAGTTTTATTGCACAATTAATTATGTTGATATATAAACACCAGACCACCTTAGGGGAACTGTTTTATTTGTCCATTTCCAGGCTTGATGGATACAGGTGATACTGTTATCGATCCGATCGTAAGTTCTCCATTCCAATACACTATTTTTGCTATAGCACGAACTTCGACGAAAATGCCGTGAAACCAAAGAATGCGCTAAGTTTGTCAAATTATTTGAGGCCTGTTCTGATCGTCAGCCAAAGACAAGGGAGAGCTGCGAAGAGGAATTCATCGATCTGGTCCAATGTGTGGATAAGTGCGTTGGCCCCAAACTCTTTGCTACTTTAAAATAAGCCCAATGAATTTCAAGAGTGCATGTGGTTTTTTAATCAGTGATTGTCATGGTTTAATTGTATCATTTATATCGCTTTCCTGAAACAGTCAATTTCAAACGCACTCTTCGAATGATGCTGCTTATTTACTACAAGGATTTTTACGCAATTGTTTTATTTCCTAGGGGAAGGGTGGGGAATTCCAGCGTTTGATGTGTTTAGCCATTGGCTGAATTTGGTGTACGTGTGTTTAAAGTTGTACTTTATGTCGTTGCGTATCTGTCCATAGGGCAACGATCCTACGTAGGTGGGTGGCTGGACACGCTGGTTTATTCTCTAATGGCGACTCGTTTTTGAAATCTGGTGGTGCTTAATGGGTACATGTTGTGTGTTGGTGCTTGCTAAGCCTGCAAGGGAGAGAAGGAGGGCTAGCTATGGATTGTGCTACCCAAAACTGATGCTTGCGGCGGGGGGGTTTCGCGCCGTCGGGTACGTTCTCCTGAAGGGGACTCCGTTGCCGAAAGGAGGTGGGCCTCATGTCCTGCCTGTGCCTACGAGGTAGTTAGGAAGACCAAGCTTTAAGTATTTGGGTGGGCCTCTGTGAATAAGTTCAGTGAACCAGCCTATGGGTGCGCATAGTTTTGGAATGTTCTAGGTGGTTACCATGCGCCTTCCCATAAACAAGTGCACAAAATTTCTCATTTATTCGCAGAATAAAAGACTTTCAAGGATGTCTTATGCAATTCTGGTAGTTCAACTTGGTGGAAACTTAGGTGCCTTTATATGGGGTAAGCGATTCACAGTCACAAAATTCGAACAAAAGGGCCTTTTATTATTCCTATTTTAGGTGTAAGACCAATGCACTCTCCTTGACACTGAATCCATCAACTAGTAGATTTTGGACTTTTGTATGCCGTAAATGTTAGGAATACGCATTATTTTTTCATATAGAATATTGGTAACATACGACCTTGAAAAACTGCGCACTTTCAGAATTTGTGTAGGAATATCGATAGTTCCCATGATTATTGGCTAAGTAGGGGTTAATAGGTACACTCTTTATTAATTTACCCACGAGTGCCGAATTAACACTAGGTTTTCCATATTTTAGCCTGTATATATCTGTAAATAACCTTTAATATCATCATGTGTCTGGATTTTAGGCTTGCTTCTGACGTACATGTTGGGAAATCATAGGATAAAAAGATCTACTGAATTAGAGCAATGACACAAGGTGGAAAGCAAGAGGTTGTAGCATCTTGATTTTAATGATCTTGTAGCTTTTCGAAAAACTATTCCCACTGAGGAAATTTGAACATGTCATGCAGGTACCTATCACACGCTTTGCATTAAAGTGTTTGTTCTAGCGACTTCCAGAACCTGATTACAGCAGTAGTTTTACCAAATATTTACCATCACTTCCATTACCCGCAAAACCGGAAGCCCCATCTTCTCTATTTGCCGTAAGTATTTTAATGTTATTTTGTTGAATCTGGGATACAGAAATCAGTCACTCTGAATACTTTGTCGGTACTGTTGTGACGCTGCTGGGTTTTGACCTGGTGCAAAATTGTAAAATACAGTTTTCACGTAAAATGCTTTGTGAATACTTGACATCCCTATGCTTTTGGTGCTTCAACTGATTTTAATCTAAATTACATAGTTTTCGCCGACTATAAACTCGAAGACTTGTTTTAAATAAATAAATCACTTCAATTTTAAATAAAGATTGTGAACAAAAATGCCGACCATCCTCCATTGATTGCCCAATTCACTCTGACGCGAGCAGCACCATTCAAAGATCAAAAGTTTCATCGACCTCCGAGTCAGTCCATTGGGAGCAACTACTCACCAGCGGCTGCAAAGCTTCAACTCGATCGTCTGCCACCACAGTCTCGATTGCCAGAGTTTGCTGGCGTCTCAAAAAGCAAGCGACTCAAGACTGGAGAAAATTATTATTTGTAGGTAGTCTTTAAATAAAAATAGGCTCTTCTACTTTATTTTCTTGAAATTCGACATTCTACCATTTTTATTCACAACTATTTTTGAAACAATGAAAGGATTGCTTTGTAAACTGATTTAAAGTGTAGCGCAAAGTTGTAAAACAGCAATTTTATGTGTCGGCTGAAGTTCACAACATTAAGTTTGTCTAATAGATTTGTGAGCATTCTCTCATAGGTGTAAAGTGAAATACTAGAACTTTCTGTTTGTTTCTTTGCAATTGGTACTGCAGACGCCACAAGTTCACGCATTTTAAGAGCTTACAACTAAATACTAATCTTCTCAGCTTAAAACTAGTCCATAAACATTTTTACCACCGGGAATACTTTACAATATTTGGTTGTGCCAGTAATCATCGTTAACGAATAGGAAGTTTCATTCTTAATTGTCATTATAAAGTGGCGCTTTAAACCACAGGAATGTTGAAAAGAGGAAGTCACGGAAAAGTTTGGAACAGTAAGTTTTACCGGGTTTTTTGAAGGGTTTCCGTATATTTGTAAATGCGAGTTCCTAATTTTTTGAAACCAACCCTTTCACCTTTCCCTAATTTGACTAAGATTGTCACCGTGATGCCCAGCTTTCAAGTTGTTTTGGTGATTTTAAAATAACAAAAGATGTTTCAGAATGAGGTCTCTTTACAGACATGAATCGAAGTCATTTTTAAGAAAGGCTACCACGCGTTTCTCTAGGCTTACAGAGGAAGCTTTCTGATCGTGGGTATGATTGATTGATGGAATGTTAAAGTGCTTTCCCACTACCTTTGTGGATACAAGTTGGATTAACCTCACTAACAGATTTAAGAGTAGCGCTTCCAGTCCCACCACACAAAAGTTCCATCATTAATCTGCATCTGTTTATTATTTTGCTCAATGCCAGGAGGAAATGCAACTCGAGTGCATCCCGAAGGGTTAAACTGCTAATGTTTACTTAAACACCGCTTGCAGAGCCGCGCACACACTTATTGAGGTAGCGCTCACAGACTTCTTGGTTCTGTTCGCAGAAAAATCACATGCCTATCGTTAGTTGATGTGCATTACGATTTGATCACGAGCATTACTATAAACGAGTCTTTAGAACTAGATTTGAGTGTTCGCACAGTAGAAAAATTTAAAAAACAGAGTAATCAAGCAACAACTTTGCAGTCTAGAATATGCCTATTCTTTCATTTATTTTATCTACAGCGAGACAGCGGCGGACCGACCGAGGTCGCCCCTGTCGCAGATGAACGAAATGAAGGCTCGGGATAAGGAGTTTCGTCGACTCACCGGGAGGCCCTCGGATCGCGACATTGCGGTGAGAACAGAGGCGTGTCTAAGATTAAAATAAAGCATTTGTTTCTGGAGAGTTTGTACATGGCGATGATAAAATTTATCGGTAATTTTCCTAAAGAAAATTATTTAGTCGAAAATTTTCACTATTTCTTTTTTAAAGCACGGTTTATTTTGATTTCCGGCCTACCTTTTTTCAGAAAAGCTGAGACAAAATAACTGGCTTTTTTACTATTTCTACTCTTTACCAACTTTAAATGTCAAATTAAGGTGTAATTTTACTGTAGTAGAAGTAAAGATACTTTTTTCCCAATCTTTGGCAACTTTTCTTGCAAGTCAAATGTGGACCTCTAAATAAATGCAAATGAATTAGACTAAAATTCCGCAAACATCGACAAAAATATGGAATTTTACAAAAAATTCTTTGCCAAAATAAACAAAATAAGATTTTTCCCAGCTTTGATTTGTTTCGTTGGCCAATTGTATGGGAAAGTCAAATACGGAGGATCACCCCATCACCCACTGCTTCAAAGTGTTTGTGTTCCCGCTAGGCCATAACCTCAGTGTCATGGCATACTTTTTTTGGGGGGAGGGGGAGTGAACTCGACGAATTCATTAGTTGCTGATGTAGGTTCCTCAAGAAAAGATACCTTTCGGATCCGTGGTTCCTCCAACACTTGACTTTGTTACCCAACATTTGAGTGTGCTTCGGAGGGTGATGAAGCGTATCCATGATCCATTTATAAATCCCCATCAATATGCCAATTTAGTGTAAAATTAAGGAAAACTATTAGTTACAGTTTTGAAGAGCATTCTACCAAATCCGTTGAAATTGAACCGGCGAGTAGTGGCTCTAAGTGGTGGAGAGGGCAAGCAGACCGCTCGATGTTATGTACACCTAATGTTGATGTTTGCCCTGTAGCGATACGTCTACTACATAGAGAACGGTGTGCCAGATAAGATGATAGCCGACCCACCGGAACGACTGTGGGAGGCTCTGAAGAAGAGCGTTCCAGAAGACTTAGTGAGAAATTGGAGCCAACTGACTGAGAGTCTGCTGGCGGAAATTAACCACGACTACAGAAAAGCCATCAAAAAAGCCACGGGTTGGTCACATTCCAATGCCTACTTCAGTAATAAAACTTGTAAAATAGGGGAAGCAGTTGCATTTTTCTGATGGAAGCAAATGGCTTCCTCATTTCAAACATCCGTTTTACAGTGGATTACATACTCTTGGATCAAGAGGAGCGTTTACGCCTATTTATCCAGTGGACGCCGATTCCTTATCCGATTTTCGTCATCAGATCTCCCGTTCCGTGGCATGGGGAGATGGAAAAAAGGATTAAAGTATGCACCTATGGCTTGTTCGTACCCTCAGCCATGAGTCTGGCTCTGAACGACCTCTGGTACAGCAAGTGAGTGTTTACGATCGCAGACATGCATATATGAGGGCCTAGGGGAGTTATTACTACCTCACGATCATGTTCTCCGGCTTCTCTTTGAGATACGCGGATTTGCGATTTGTGGATATTGATGCAATAAAGAAGATTGGAGAACCCATGCTCCCGGCTGATTTTGAAAGCCTGATTAATCGGCAGTGCTTTGCCACGCGGGATATCCTCCGCAAGCAGTGAGTTATTATGACTGATTTAATCCCACCTCTATGGACGAAAGGTGAATGCCACCTCTGGATTGGTTGAGTCGTTTTGAATGTCTTAGAGGTGATCTGACAGGGCTTTTACTTGTACTAACGCCTTTTCCAGATGGATTCCGGATTGTGCGAAGAAGTTCGTGGAGTTGCGGCATCACTGGGCCCACCTCCTGCCGGAGAACCGAAGTTCCCCTCTCAAACAGACCCGCGTCTTCTTTTCCAGCATCGAGGCACTTATGTCCAATCAGTTGAGAAGCATTGTAGAGGCCTCTGTTCACTCGCTCACAGAGTTCATTGAAGGGTACAAGGTTAGCTACCAACACCAAATTATCAGCAATTGTTAGCTTTTCCCGAGGGATATTACAAAGTCGCTTTGCTTTCTCATTCGTCCAGTCATCGAATGCCTTCAAAAATGAATACGAGGAGATGCATTTCGTGAAGAAACCAGTGCTGCTAATAAAATTGAAGGTCTCGGACCCCAAAGTCGTCTATTCACCAAGCTTGAGGGAGATTCGGGAACATCTGCTTAAGTGCTTTCAGACCATCACTAATGCAGCCACAAATCTACCAAGGGTTAGTCAACACTTCCCCTTCCCTTTGTTTGCGTTACATTCGAAGCGTCGCGAGGCAGAGATGTACGTCAGTCTATCTATAATATACTCTTACTTACGCTCTGTCCCACTTTTCTGCTACTCCATAACCCCATGAAGAGTTCGTTGAGCCTAATGGATGTGATTTGACCTTGCCTCCTCTAAAAACCAACCTTACCTCGATTCCAAGGTGGTATCTACAGTATCCCCTCGTGTAGCCCTTTGTCTCGCAATTAAAGGGGGAGAGGAGAGGTAAAACAATTAAACCCTTGTGATTTTATTGATTCAGAAGAAATGAACTCTTGAACCAGAGGAAATATACGGCTTATACTCTGCCATACTGTTGCAGTGTTTAACACCGATGTAGATGGGGCTAAGTATATTAGTTGATCGAGCGTTTTTAAATGGACCAATTGAATTGAATGGTTTGCTCCTCACTACAGGTGGAAACCGAGCTTTTTCCCGCCATGGTGAACCAGCCCATCTACATTCGCAGTGTGAACTACCAGGAGGACCTGGTGTCCAAGTGCACCGACCGTTCGCTCCACGTCTTTCGTCTCAACTCCACCGGTCCCCGTCAATACCTCGACTACTATCGTCCATATAGCAACCTGCTCAACAACAAGGCCGAAATGGAACTGCGCGCCTTCATGAAGGAAAGACATAGCCTACTTTCGATGAAGAAGGTAGGTTAATGTGGCAGAGGAAATAGAGGAGAATTAGATAACATACCCATCACATGGGCATTAGTTTGAGCCCTTATTAGTCGAGGAAAAGGGTAAAGTGACGGAAGGTGCGCATTTGCAGTGGAATTCCATCGATAGTTCACAGAGGTAGAATCGATGTGGCTACTCGATTCTTCCCTGAAGTCGTCGTAGGCCAAAGCATTGTGGAAGAACACACTACTTACTAGCATAGAGAAGAGCTGGTAGGCCACGACGCAGAGCGGGGTACGGAGAATGAAGTGTCCGCGTAGTTAAAAGCAGTTAAACGAGATGGAAAATTATTGCGTAGATGGAATCCCTGCCAATACCTGCAATGAAACTCCCTCTTGCAGTTAGGTGGCCTACTTATAAGGGTGAATGCGTGCAGTTGGGAAAAAGGTTCCTGATCAAAAGCACTTTATGAAATAGCCGTAAAGACTTAAATCGTCGTAACAGCTCAGGTTCTCCGTTGACAGGATTACCAAAATGTTTTAGCATCCGAAAAGTTGATTTCATTGACGGTGTTCGTTCTCAAATAGAGGACTTACAAACCACTGAAACGTGACATAATAGTACAAACTAACTTTTTGAATACTTGTTTTTCTAGAAAAAGGGAATCTTACAGGAGGACGACCCTCTGGAGGATCAGCTCGCCGAAAATTTGAGTCAGGTTAAGAAAGTAAGCCAAATAATTCGGGCACAGTTAATTTTCTTTGACAAAACAAAACTGGAACAATTATTGAGGGGATAGACAGACTGACAGGAGTAAAAGCTGTTTTCGGAAATAGAAGTGAGCTAATGCCAATAAACAATTATGCAATTTCAAATCAAAAGATTTTAAGCCTCAGAACGAACAGAATGCCATGTCGATGAGGCTTTAGGTGGCCACATCTACAGGGTGTAGAGGAAGAGCTACACCAAAGATCGTAGCCATTGAAAGAGATTCTACTGGTACAATAGGCTGTGAAGTATAACCCTTCCTTGACATGGTTGTCCTCATGTTGAGGTAAGACTGCATTCACGAAGGACTTCATCCTCCTTTAACTTGGCCAATTGGAATTCTTTTCAGTGATCACTTGATCCTTTGATTTGTTGACAGCAAACCCCTATTTTCATTTTGTCAGCAACTGGACGCCTATAGGGATTTGAAGAGGGAGATACTGGGAATGCGTTTCACCGTTCCACTCCAGCTCTTCTGCCTCGACTGCAAAGGGGTCAACTTGAATTTGGCAGCAAGGGCTCAAAAATTGCGTGACATTCTCTCCAACTTTGAGCTGGATGAGGCGAGAGAGATCAACCGAAGGTGGGCACATCTTCACAAAGCATCTCGTTACTGACAATCAAAATACCTTAGGCAAATGCTTTACCTACATTCTAGCGCTGTAGGGCAGTCGAGATGTTGAAGGTGATCGAGGCAAGTAAATTCTTTTTCGATGGAGCTGATATCCTCCTTGGTGGTTAGATGTTGAAAGGCACGAACTTACTCTTGACGGAAAATGAGTCATTTTTAGCAAAACCGCTGTATGAATTGGCCGAAGAATACGGCCTTCATATATATCGCCTCGACTAAGGATCTTAAATCATAGAACCGCATCGTGGTCAAACTTTACTTTGTAGTTTGTGGGTATGAATTGTAGATTATGAAATCGTGCCAGAGTCTAGAAGAAAACTTGTTGATGGCTCGCTAAAGGTACTCCAATGTGTGGTGCAGCATCGCGTGAATGCGTTGAATTGTGATTGCTGAGTGTGGAAGCCCAGCACTTGCGTCTTGAGAAGGAATCTTTGCGGCCGCGAAATGTGCTTAATCCTTAGCCCGTTTCTCGTGCTAAATTGTATTTTTCCTCTCCGGAGATGCTAAGTACCGCCAAGTCATCGGGTTTCTAGAAGCTTAAATCCATAATGTCAGCACTGCTTCATTAAATAGACTTTGTTAGTTTTGACAAGATAATTTTCTCTAGTGAACACTTCTGTTACTTCACGCTTCATTCGAAAACAATTCACCCCCAATCAGTTTTTAATTACCAATTTTTTTCTCAGCTCAGGCCTTTCAACGGGTAGGTGACTTATTTCCACGAGTCGATTCTTCTACTAAAAGGGAGCTTCTTTAAACACAGACGGTCAATCTAGGGACGTTTACTATTCACTTGGCTGCATTTTGATATCTTTTTATCGTCTGCAGTGGTTCAGCTAAGCAATTCAATTTATTAAAGCATTAGAAATTTCGGGCCTGGCGCGTCTACTTATATCGGTAGACCGAAATAAGCAGTCTGTATGTAAAGCCCTTTACATGCTGTTTTGACTGTTAGAAAAAAAACACACGGACACTTAGTGGGGAAATTGCGATGATCCATGGGATAACAGATAGAAGAAGCTAGAGATGATCATGTTCTGTTCAAATATCATATCTATTTCCCTCAGTAGGATCTACATAGGTAGTACTTATCGAACGCATATAAAGTGGCTGCAATAACTGAGCATTACAGCGCGACCAATCCCCAACCCGAAAGAATGATTACTCATCTAATAAAAAAAGGAAAAGTAACTGATTAAACGACATTAAAGCACATCAAGGTGTGAGCATCTGAATGAAAACAAACTGCAAACAGTTGCTATCGTCAAGCTCTGAATACATATTCAACCTTATATACTAGTTAATTGCATAGAAAGTAGTGGATGAGGTTCCGAAATCATTAATTTCATTTTTCCGATAATATATCCTGTAGTAAATCACTCTCTTGCGAAAGTTCAAGTGCGTCTACTTATTTCGCCAAGACCAAAATAAGTAGCATCTGAGCGTGTGATGTGGCTTATAGTATATGTCGCCGCTACGAGGCCATCACGAATAAGCTGAGTGAGGAGCCCGCGAACACACAGGCACTGGTGGACCTTCAGGATTTCCTCAAGGATACACAAAACAAGACGGTCTTTCGGTTGCAAGCCGAGGTGGCGGAATCGGCAGAACATCTCAGTTTCCTTCTCGATTACACCTTCATGTCGGGTAAGAGACCACTTTTCCATGCTCTTTAAAATGAAACATCCACACTGCTCCGTTTTGTGTCATCTATTTCATATTTATGACTGCGAGTTGGCAAGGAATCTGGAGGGATTCTTGAGATGAATCGGCGTAATACATTTATCATTTTACACCCTAACTTTAAACAGCATTAACTTTATTTGACTAGAGGATGACATTCGAATGAACACCAACCTTTTCTACTGGCCTCACTACATCAAGCAGGTGTTCGACGTGACCATCTCTCGTCTGTCTGGTCTTCAAGACGCCGCCGAGGACGCCCTCCGTGCTCGCATCCTTGCACTGGAAAAGCGAATCGCCGGTTCTGCGGACTACGTACAAATTATGCAGAAGAGAGAGACTCTGTCCCAGGATGAGATCAAGAAAGCCAATGCTACACTTGATAACTTTAAAACCCTCGTGAATGAGTTCAACGAGGAGGCCGAGGCTATCACTAGGTGGGATGAAACAATAGGCCAAAGCTACTCCTAAAACCATCAGCAAGGGTGATAGCTTGAGACTTGTTTTGTATTTTTAAAGAGAGGAAAAGCTACTGCAGTTTGAACAGAGTGAATTTCCACAGATTTTCGAGATGCGGAAGGTGATGGAGCCCTACGAGAAGTTGTGGCGAACGGCAAAGGACTTCGAGGAGAAGAGCAAGGCCTGGTTGGCTTCACCCTACTGGAAGGTGGATGCGGCGGCGGTGGAGACGGAGATCACGGAGATGTACAAAACCATTCATAGGCTAACCAAGATTCTTATTGATCAGCCTGCATCCTTGAAGGTGGCACAGAAACTGCGGGTAAGTGGGGGATGAAATGACACTCTATCAATGGACGGATATTCCTAATAATTGTTTTGTAAAAGAATCATTATCTCCCCTGTTCCCCTTGCACAGTTAGGTAATTCTACCATCAACTTTACGCTACGTCTGTGATTGAATGCGAAACATGGAAAGGGGTGGTCAGCTTTCGTGTATCTAAACTACTGAAATCTTACTTAAATAAACCGATAGAGAATCCTGAATCGTGACAGAAATGGAGTAAACAAAATATTGAAGCCTCTATGCCTGCTCCCCACCTTCTATTGACAGGCAAAGATCGAGAAATTTTTGGAGTACCTACCAACAATGCAAGTGGTGTGTAATCCAGGTATCCAGCAACGCCACTGGGAGCGCATATCGGAGGTGGTGGGCTTCGAGGTACTGCCGACGTCGGAGACACCATTGTATAAGCTTATCGACCTCGGACTGGAGGAATTTTTGCCCCGTTTGGAGGAGATTGCGTCGGCTGCGGCGAAAGAGCACAAGTTGGAGGTCGCGCTGCACAAAATGAAGTCCGACTGGGCGGCCATGCGGTTTGAACTGCTACCGTATCGCGACACTGTGAGTTCCGATTCTTGCTCTGCGTAAATCGGAACAACCGACACCCTAGAAGGGTGGTTGCTTGTATTTCCCTTCCATTTCATGTACTCAGAAGCCTACTGAGCTCATAGAATGAGGGAATGGTCAATATTATTACCACGTAATATTATTTCTATTGTTGGAAAAAATGTGCATTTATCAAGTGATCTTATTGTCCAAAAACCACCGTTCAATCTCTAGATTCCACAAAATCAGTTATTCTGTAACCGGTTGGAGGGGCTGGGCTTATGCAACAAACCTCTTAAAAGTTGAAGGGTGTTGTAATTTCCACCTAACTCTGTGCTTTCGCAGGACGTGTGCATCCTCTCGGCAGTTGACGACATTCAGGTGCTGTTGGACGACCACGTGATTAAGGCGCAGACAATGCACAATTCCCCCTACATCAAACCCTTTGAGGAGGAGATGCGGGCGTGGGAGAACAAACTCGTGACCATGAACGAGATCATTGACGTCTGGCTTAAGGTCAGCTGCCAATAAACTAGTTAATTCCCTCTCTTGTTCATGCATTTATAATGGCGAAGGGATACGATATAGGGCTTTTTAAATGTTCAAGTACCACTTGCTCACGCATTAGAACGAGTGAATTGGGCTGTACGACTGAAAATTTATTTGAACGAAGACAGCAAAATTAACAGGAGGGGAAAATTAAGGTGCTATCCAGTGGGGAGAAAAGTCGCGAGTCTCTTGTTCACCTATACAGGTGCAAGCAACATGGCTCTACCTGGAGCCCATATTCTCCTCTGAGGATATTTTGGCACAGATGCCAGAGGAGGGTCGCAAGTTCGGCGTGGTGGATGTGCTCTGGCGCGAGATAATGGCAGAGGCAGCAAAGAATCCCTCGTGTCTTGTAGCCACCGACCAGCGGGACATGCTGCGCCGACTCACCGATGGAAACTACCTGCTAGAGGAGATCCAGAAGGGCCTCAACGACTACTTGGAGAAAAAACGCCTCTTCTTTCCTCGGTGAGTCAATAACATCGCCTGGATTGGGACATTATAGTGTACTGCATGAACCGAAGTCTAGTCTGTACCATCGGCGTGGAGGCCGAATAGCCGGAGAATGAAGAAGCTCACACAGCTGCACATAAAGAAATCTTAATATTCTTTTATCACCCTCCAACCCAGCATTAGCGGTTTGGTGTCAAATTTCCCAACACGATTTAACCGATGGCAAGCGACCACATTTTAAATGATAATGACTTTTCATTACAGAATTTGTCGTAAAAAAATTCAACTGATGAAGTGTACAATATAAAGCAATTTATCGAGGTTTCCTTTCCATTTCATCTCCTCTTTGCTCTTCGCCATTTGAATGGTGTCCAGTTCTTGTAACCAATCGGGAGTCAGGCATTGAGATTCAAATCATCGTTCGTCGCTTTTGTAGAGATATTGCAAGACGGTCTTTGTATGGACGATTTGGAATCCTTTAATCAAATTTTTATCCTGTCTTCCAGTTTCACAGGAATTTTAAATTCAATTAGATTCCAACGGTTCATTGAATCATTTTTGGGAGCCCAGTCATCCTTGGCAAATGTCATGTCTTGACGAAACTGTTGTCATAGTACACAAGCGATGAGTTTAGGTGGAAGACATCAGTAAAAAGACCACATGTCTGGGTTATTCTCACCACCAAGAGTTTAGGATTGAATTCACAATTCTAGTGAATTCCATTAAGTTTCCTATGAATGGAATCGCTTTATGAGAACACCTTTAGAAATGCTGATCGTATAATTATGCCCTTTTAAATCTACAGTCAGGTTTTTTTTCCCTTTAATTTGAAATTCAGACAACCGGAGCGAAATGAAGGTGATATTGATTCGCAGACACATTACCGTGGAAGACTGGACATTCCAGACGTGATGAAGTTGATCAACTAACAATTTTCCTTGCTAACTTAAAATACACCAGACACATGGCATGTGCTTTTCAGTTTCTTCTTCCTGTCAAATGACGAGCTGTTGGAAATACTCTCGGAGACTAAGGATCCCCTCCGTGTGCAGCCGCACTTGAAGAAGTGCTTTGAGGGAATAAGTGCGCTGAATTTCACTGATCAACAAGAAATCATCGGTATGATGTCGGCTGAGGGCGAAATGGTGCCGTTTGTCACGAAAATCTACCCGGCTAAGGCGAAGGTGAGTGCGTGCGCGCACCTTCTTTCCCATTGGCTATTTTTGACCTGGGTGCGGGTGCTACCACAAATACGTGATTGAAGCTAATAATATGATTGGGGAAATAAAATAGTAAAATTACACATTTTGACTCAATTCTATAGCAAAAGGAGGCTAATGGTAAGTAGATAGAAAACACTTTTTGAGGATATAATGTATCCCCCGAAAATGAATAGCAGTTCCTCAAATATGCATCAAATTCGATTATTCTACCCAATAAAAACTTAAATTGGGGTTGAACGCCATTTTTTGAAGGTTTTAGTTGCCTCATTCCACAATTTCGGCCATTGTTATAAACTTTTATTTAACACAAGCATGTGAATAATTTCATGTTAACGGGAGGTTTTACCTTTAGATATGTAATTGTGGAAAATACTTCAAAGTAGTATCCGAAGCACTCAAGTAAACACCATGTGCTCTTTGTAAAGTGTTAAACCTCATGCAAAAAACAAAAATTCATGTTTAAATGAACAAAAATTCTGCTGAAAACCATTCGATTTTTTGTATGCTCTGACGCGGTTCCGTTTTGGAATGCAAACTGATTCAATAAATGTAAAAATCAACATAAAACCAGTTAAAATACATAAAGTTGGCAAGAATTATTTGAGACCTATAAATAAACGTTTTCACGTGTTAATGCTGAAGCGCCTCAGACATCACTATTTTAACCAATCGCCTGTTAACCACTTATTACCCTACACTCATTCCAGACATTTACACCTTTGCCACCGTATTAACGTTGAAGTTTTGTACCTAAGATGTAAAATTTCCACTTATTCTTCCAAAAAATTAATCACATTCAAGATAGGATTTAGACTACTCAATTGAAAAAAGTAGCTTGCTGGATGTCTTATAAACCGATCAATAGGTAGGTATTTTGCTTAAAAGGAAGACCATTGAAGGATATGAAACACTGTTTCTTGACAGGGCATGGTGGAGAAGTGGCTCCTGCAGGTTGAGGAGATGATGGTTCAAAGTATCCGCAAAGTCATTGCTGACAGCATCGAGGCTTACTTGATGACGGTGAGAGAAAAGTGGGTCCTTGATTGGCCAGGCCAAGTAAGTCTCCCATCCAATTAAAATGTGCAAACTTTGCTTACCGCCAGAGCACCAATCAGAAGCTTGTCATTCTCTTATAGGTTGTTTTGTGCGGCTCCATGGTCCACTGGACCAGCAATGTTCAAAAGGCCATTTCGGATCAGAAATTGCTTCCACAGAAGTTAAAATGTGATAAACAGATTGAGGATATTGTGGAGTTGGTGAGAGGACAGCTTACAAGTGGAGAACGTCTCACTTTGGAAGCTCTCATCGTTCTCGACGTGCATGGTATGATCGACATTAGATGTCCGAAATTCATACAATTAGGAAACTTTACCTCATAAATAACCATAATCCACGAAACGCGTCGAACACTTTTCTCTGATTGATTAATTAACTTGACCAAGTTGGGCAGGAGATCAATTCCAAGTTTTCCTGAATAGTAATAATGACATGTGAGTAGTAATGCGGCAGAATTAGCAAGGGGTAAATAAAGAAGAAAGATTCCTGGAAGTTAATCTACTCACAAATGATATTCCCTGGTAAAAGTTGTTTGGACATTGATTATACATGGGGACCTTTTTTTTACTAGGTATTTCTGTACCCTTTATATAAGGTGAATGCAGATATCTCCTGCTTACTCTTGAACATTCATTTCAGCTATTTTAAAGGCACAGCAAATTACTTCATTGCCTAGTTTATACGGCAGTGGTAAATAAATGGCATAACCATGGCTAGGAGAACTGTCAGTATAACAACGCAATGTTGAAATGGGTACCTCTATTGCTGAATTGCCTAGTCTTTTTGCTAATTGACTACTGGTGGGTCAAACAAGGTCATTATAAATGACATTGGGCGATTTATGGAATACATATCACGTTGCGGTGCTGCTTTTGCGGTGTTTCTTACTGTAAAGCTTGTTTTGACTTGTGGAGAAGTTTCGAATGCAACTTTTTATATGTAGGATAAAGCGTAAAGAAATTATCTTTACCATGCTCCTCTCCGCTTTCCTGCTCTTTTTGAGGCCTCACTTCGGTTGAACCTGATGACCGTGGTTGAAGCTTGTCTACTTTATGAAAGGAATTTAGCTTGCTTCCAAAGCTGCAGCTGCAGCTCCAGAAGCTATCCATACGGCTTCTTGTAGAACACTTACCATCCAGAAGTGTTTTTACCAATTTCGGGTGATTTTGGTAATGATTAATTGCTCAACGATGGATGGATCATGTTTCCGAAGACCTCAAATTCTCAATTTTGTAAGAAATTCATGCAGCGCCACTGATAAGTTAAAATAAACTTTTAGTAATGGTATGTTTAATCCGTACACCTGCATCAACTGGGAAGGAGAATTCGTAGTGGAAGATACTCAATAACGGATGCTAGTACGTTTGGACAGCCAGCAATGTGCTCTTCACTACTTCAGTGCTTAAAAAAGAAAGTTTTGCCTTCATCCTTAAAAGTCAACACAACACACGGCCTCCCATCTTATACCGCATAACTGACTCCTGAGGGGATTATCACTTTTGAGTGGAATGGGGGGGGAGTGGGGGTGGTGATCTAGCTTTACCATCGTAATCGCCAAGTCATGACTAGCGCCTTCTTTTGGTATCCGACTTTCACATGACCACATGTAGAGTAGCCAGGTGAGAAATCAAGGCAAGGGGGGAGTTACTAAGGTCGAGCGCTTTACCTCTAAAGGCAAAGGGTTTTATAGAAGGGAAAATCTTCAACTTTTGTCTACTTAGGTAGGAGTGCCAAATTCTGTTGGCAATGGTTGTAGCAGATGTCTCCAGTAGCTTCCCTTTTTTACTTCAGTTTCGTGTTAAAAATCACATGAAATTGTTTAGTTATCCTTTATAAGCCACTTTAAATTAGGAAGAAATTTCTTAACACAAAGGTTAGCATAAACCGCAGTGATGATGATGAGTGGGAAATTCCCTTGCTAAATTTGTACTGTAAGGCTCTCAACGTAAATATTGTAGAATTTAGTACCTTTGGATGAGTTGTACACTGGTTGGTGAGGTGAGGCGACAAAACGTATGCGTTTATGCTCGGAAAGCCTTACTGATTACATATTTAGTAGCATTCAGCAGTATTAATTTGTTCATTAAATATAAAAACAGAATGTCATGAAAAAAGTCGGCAAGTGGTGAATCACATAATGTAATTTAATGAAACTGGATAACTAGTCTGTTTTGACTAAATCTGACGTTCCGATTTCGCTTCGTCGCATCGGTTCATTTAAACATTTTACATCATGAAAGGAATTGTGTTTTTCCCTTAGAATGCTCTCCATTTGCTCATAAGTCAGAGTGGAATTTCATTTTACCACAGTGTCAAAAGCATTTTTATTGAAAGGTGTAAACCCATGATCACTCGCGCCAATCAGGCCTAATTTCTCTGCCCACCACTGGAATGATGTTAGATGGCAAAGTATGTTATCTTTACGAAGCCAGTAGTAATTTCTTCTATAAGACAATGCCATTGCATTTTGTCAAGCTCGAGATGTGGTTGCGGAGCTGGTGAAGGCGCAGATCAACTCCATCACCGCCTTTGAGTGGTTGAGTCAGCTGCGCTACTACTACTCCGCCAAGGAGAACCACGCCATCTACGTCCAACTCATCACCGCGCAAATCACCTATGCGTAAGTCCTTTCAGCAGCTTAAGTCATGTGCTAGAGACTGACTCCTCTTCGTAGATCACGAAACTGTCAAGTTGGACCTATTTAAAGCGGCGCCCGATTGTCTTCCATGGTTCATCGAAAAGTTGATTTGATAGTATTAGATAAACAGGGGGAAAATCGAATCCAACCTGAGGAAAAGATTCCACGAACCCCGACTTTGTTGGCCATGATGGCTTTTATGGCTTTTGAAAGCCATTACGCTGGTAAACTTTTAAGCGTAAATAATAATTAATGTGCATTTAATCTGATAGACTGGTTTTAGTAAGTAGTCACAATGTGAAAATTCTCCTCTTCTCAACTTAATGTTTTGCTGTCAAGAATAGGAAATGTCTTTTTCATTTTAAGACATGTGCTGTTAGGTCCTGTAAAGTATTATTAATACCGAAATGACATTTAGGTGATAAAAATGAAAGAAATGAGCCCAGCTCCCCACTGACCAATTCGTCTCACGTCTAAAATAATCGGTGTTTTGACGATTTCAGTTGCGAGTACCTCGGCAACACACCGCGTCTGGTCATCACACCGCTGACGGATCGCTGCTATCGCACGCTCATGGGTGCCATTCAGTTGAATCTGGGCGGAGCACCCGAGGGACCCGCAGGCACTGGAAAAACCGAAACATCCAAGGTACTTAGCTCAGCAGACAATAGTCTATAACGGTACTTGTAGAGTCCGTGATGTATTTCCTCTTGATTACATGCCATTCAACCACTAAATCTGAGGTGAGGGTGAAGGAAATTAAAGCCGTGAACATCCATCCTTATGAATGGTAGTATTAAATACCATTTGAATATATGCCCTTGCTGATGTCCTCTAGCTCACTTTCCTGGAGCCCTTTTGTCATTACATCAATAGATTCAGCAAACTTTACGTCCGTGTATTATTGTGTGAAACATTAAATCCAAAATTCAAGAGGATGCACAGGCAATACTTTGGATTAAAATGACAGCCACATGAGTTGCAATTATTTATAGACAGTAACTTTGATAGTACTGCTCGAATGGGTTGATCTCTTCAAAAGGATTTAGCCAAGGCGGTGGCAAAGCAGTGCGTCGTCTTCAACTGTTCAGACGGTCTGAACTACAAGGCGATGGGGAAGTTTTTCAAGGGTCTTGCCCAGTCGGGTGCTTGGGCGTGTTTTGACGAATTCAACCGCATTGAATTGGAGGTGCTCTCCGTGGTAGCTCAACAAATCCACTCCATCCAGATTGCAATCGCTCAGGGCCTGGAACGCTTCGTTTTCGAGGGCACCGAACTTCAGTTGGATCCCACTTGTACCATCTTCATCACTATGAACCCTGGCTATGCTGGTCGGCAGGAACTGCCTGATAATCTGAAAGTGGGTGCCTCCAGAGCCTAAAACGTTGTTTTTTACTACCACCCAACTTAGTGGAAATATTAATTAAGGTGAACGAATGTATGAATGCTGTGTCTATTTGCAGGTCCTCTTTAGATCCGTGGCCATGATGGTGCCCGACTACGCCCTTATTGGCGAGATTTCCCTCTACTCGATGGGATTTGTTGAAGCGAAATCGTAAGACTTATTTTTTTAGAGGAAAGCGGTTAACTTTGCAATGATCTAAAATAATGTGTTTTGTTGCTGTCCAAATATTTTAAAAAACGTTGAAATGTGGCATTCAAATGGTAATTACTTAGGTAGGCGAAATGAAAGTTTGATTGACTGTCACATGTGGAGCCATAACTGAAGTATATGTTTTAGAATACTTGGAGTCAAAACGGATGATCTGCATGGCAAAGCACGATGATGATTTGCACCTCATTTTTAGACTCTAATGACTTTCTGGAACTTGTGTAATCCGTGGTCACGCTATGCTTTAAAGACAAGTTAATATCATTACCATAAAAAGGTTCTTGGAAGCCCCTGCTGAGTAAAGTGAATAAATGGGTAACAGGGTCGTTGTTTTCATTTCCCCGCTTGCGAAGCCTCTCAAGCAAGATTGTGGCGACCTACAAGTTGTGCAGCGAGCAGCTCTCCTCCCAGCACCACTACGATTACGGCATGCGTGCAGTCAAGTCGGTGCTCACCGCGGCGGGCAATTTGCGTCAGAACTGCTCCGAGGACGAGGAGGAAAGTCAGCTCATCCTCAAAGCCATCATTGACGTGAATTTGCCCAAGTTTTTGGCACAGGACATTCCTCTCTTCGAGGGCATCATCTCCGATCTCTTTCCTGGGGTTCATCTTGCCGAAACCGACTATTCCGCCTTCATGGAGGCAGTAGAGGAGTCTCTGGCCACCCGACACCTGCAACCCGTACCCTGGTACATGGAAAAGATTCTGCAGATCTACGAGATGATTCTCGTTCGTCATGGTCTCATGATTGTCGGAGACCCGTTGGGAGGGAAGACGCAGGCTTATCAAAGTCTTGCGGATGCTTTGACTCAACTTGGGGAGACGGGGGGCATGGGGGATGAAAGTGAAGTGCATTTTGGGATAATTAATCCAAAGTCAATCACAATGGGGCAGTTGTACGGGCAGTTTGATGTGGTGTCCCATGAATGGTCGGACGGTGTGCTGCCGGTGTTGTATCGAAGATACGCCCTAGCACAGGATGACCACCGTAGGTGGGTGATTTTCGACGGTCCAGTGGATGCAGTGTGGATAGAGAACATGAATACTGTGTTAGATGACAACAAGAAGCTGTGTCTCATGTCTGGCGAGATAATCGCCATGTCTAAACGCATGAACATGATATTTGAGCCAGCAGATCTGGAACAGGCGAGTCCGGCCACAGTGTCGCGGTGTGGAATGATCTTCATGGAACCCTCGCAATTGGGCTGGAGGCCGATGATGAACTCCTACATAGCCCATGGACTGCCTCCGGTATTGAATGAGGAACACAGAGCTTTGTTGAGGGACCTCTTTGAGTGGTTGGTGGATCCCTGTTTAGAGTTTATCACCAGCCAGTGCAGTCAACTGTTGCCGATTTCGCAGCTACATGCGGTGAAACAGCTCATTACGCTCTTTGATGCTCATCTGGATCCGATGCGAGAGCTGGAGTCTCGGAAACCTAACAGCGAAGGTAGCTCGGATTTATGCTTCGCGAGCATTAGCACCCACAGTCTGAGTATAACCAGATATGGAAAGTAACTGTGACTTTTGCCTTTAGAGCAGAACATATGCATCAGTGATGGTTAATGATTTGGTAATTATTAATAATTTAGCATTCAGATACCAGGGTGAGTGTTAGCAGACAATCATTCCTGCCTTCCGGAATGCAGGGATTCTAAGAGCCCTAGTTACCAGGACCCAGCATATCGACTTAGCCTTGATCGAATTTTCTGGAGATTAATTTTTTTATTTTACACAGAGGAAGAAGCCTACCAGACCGGTCAAGGGAGCTACGGTCTGACCGAGCAGACAATCACCCTCTGGCTGCAGGGCCTCTTCATCTTCAGTCTCGTGTGGAGCCTCGGTTCCGCGCTTTCATTAGATGAGCGCGCACGCTTCGATGTGATGCTCCGCGACCTCCTCTCTGGTTCCGGCACCGACCGCGAACGTCCAACCTCATTGAAGTTGTCGGGAAAGAGCAATGCGCTGCCTGATCGTCTGACCGTCTATGACTTTGTATTCGAGCGCAAATCTACAGGCAGCTGGATTGAGTGGGCTGCCCGACTCGCTACACCTGAGTTGGGGCGTGATGAGTTACCGCAAGACATGATCGTGCCCACTACAGAGACTGTCCGCATGTCTTACTTTCTGGACATCTACCTGTCTCATCGCATTCCTATGCTGATTGTTGGATATACTGGTAAGTAGAGACGGTGGTAGCTTATGCCTTATTTTTGTAGTATATTGACGCGGTTGACGACCTAAGAACAGGGCTACGGTCTGAGAAAGATACGATTATTTGTTAACAACACCTGAGTTACCTGCCTCTTTTCCTTTTTAACTGGCATCTTTGGGACTGTCCACTCGTCTGAAAGTTGACGACTTTTTGTTGATCCACAGGCACTGGAAAGTCGGTTTTGGTAAACCAACACCTAGTGAATCTACCCAAAGAGGTCTACATCCCAAACACACTGAACTTCTCGGCGCGTACCTCGGCCAATCTGACACAGGACATCATTATGTCACGGCTGGACCGTCGTCGACGTGGAGTCTACGGTCCACCACCGGGCAAACAGTGTGTCGTCTTTGTGGACGACCTCAACATGCCCGCGAAGGAGGTCTATGGTGCTCAACCACCCATTGAACTGCTCAGGATGTGGATTGATCACGGCCACTGGTACGACCTGAAAAACAACAGCAAACAGTTTCTTGTGGATGTGGTGAGTGCTGGTGAAAATGTTGCCTTCATAGTCAGTGCTGTAGGCCCAATAGGGTTGCAGACCTGGTCTCAACCAATGAAAACTTCATAACTTTTTTTTTGAGTTTCTCCTCACGTTTTTTTCAAGCGAATTTATCGCCTTGTTTGCAGCTTTTTCTTGCTGCCATGGGTCCTCCAGGTGGAGGAAGGAACGACATCACCTCGCGCTTCACGCGTCACATGAACGTCCTAGGCGTGAATGAGTTCAACGACGCAACAATGAGTCGCATCTTCTCCATCATTGTGGACAAGCACTTTGGACGTGGCTACGATTCTCAATTCAGTCGACTTTCCAAGGTAAGTAGGCCCTGTTACATTCCTCCTCAAAACTCTAACAATTGATATACTTTGTTTTAGCCCTAACTGTCACCAAAATGATAAGTATAAGAGTTGGAAAAAGAGAAAACTTGGATTATCAATGCTTTAGAGTGATTACACCTTGTAGATCATGGTCCAAGCCACGCTGGAGACGTACAAACGCGCAATCGCTGTATTTCTACCCACCCCAGCTAAGTCGCATTACGTCTTCAACCTACGTGACTTTGCTCGAGTCATCCGCGGTGTTCTGCTAGTCCCTCCATCCTGTATGAAGGAGGGAGATAAGTTTATGCGCCTCTGGGTCCACGAGGTGGGTGATCACTGAATGATTTCCTATCTGTTTGTGACCCATGATTCATTTAATTTTATTTCTCTCTCAATTTTATAATTTAAAAACATTGAAGACTTATTTGACGTACAAAGTTAGTCAAAGACTAAATATGAGTTCTAAAACAACATGCTCTATTAATAGAACCGTTGAAGATCATCAGTTTGCGGGCCTTCGGATCCACGAGCTGAGTTGTTATTGACCAGTTTAACCAGAGGTGTGTCGATATTGAGATCCACCAAAAGAAATGATACTGGATGGTCATCATCAATTCCGTAGAAAAGCTACATGGTCTCAAGGTCACGAATAAGCATGTTTAGCTAAATAATCAGATAATCTGTGAACCACTTACAAATAACAAATAAAAAAATCCCCTACTTATAGCATACCATCTGGAGAAAAAAATTAAATGTCACTCTTTCTTCATAGGTGTACCGTGTGTTCTACGATCGCCTAACCTTGGAATCCGACCGAGAAAAGTGGTTTGAAATAGTCAAGGAGACCCTCAATTCCGTTTTCAAAGTCACGATAGATAATCTCTTGGGTTACTTGAGACCGTCTGATGGCAAAGTCACCGATGAGGATGTGCGCTCGCTGATGTTCGGGGACTACATGAGTGATGATCAGGTCTACGACGAGGTGGCGAACATGCAGGAATTGAAGCAGCGAATGCAGTACTTCCTTGACGACTATAACTCGGTGACGAAGACTCCCATGAACCTTGTGCTCTTTCAATTCGCTATGGAGCACGTCAGTCGGGTGGCTCGTGTGCTGAAACAGGATGCAGGTCATTGCCTCCTTGTTGGTGAGTGGTTTTGCTGACTTTGTGGATGTTTTTTCTGTGCCTGGTATGACCTGACATGTATGTGTAAGTACGGACTGGTCAAGCCTCCAATCAGAGACCCAAAGAGGCAAAGATCTCAGAACGGAGGTTGGCCTTACTACCGGCAGTCCAATGCCAGTACTATCCGGGACTTGGAACAGAGAAAAAAGTCCTGTCCTATTTTTCATCGGTGGGCCATTCAAATGGGTTTTGTATTGGATATACTGTTCTAAACTTGTTGAATTTGACACCAGATGGAGCTGGTCTCAAAAGAGCTAGGGGAAAAGAACTGTAGAGTGGTTTTTTGCCAACTCGCCCCTAGGTGTGGGTGGCAGTGGACGGCACAGCGCTGCCCGCCTGGCCGTACACATGGCCGACTACGAGTACTTCAGCATTGAGATCACACGCAACTACACTGCGGCTGACTGGCGGGAGGACATGAAGCGCCTCCTACTAAAGGCGGGGCTCACCGGCAAGCCCACCGTTTTTCTCTTCTCCGATGGGCAGATCAAAGTAGAATCCTTCATGGAAGACGTCTCTATGCTCCTCAACTCTGGCGATCTGCCAAATATCTTCCCTGCCGATGAGAAGGCTGAAATGCTCGATAAATTACAGTCAATAGCTAGAGAGGCTGTAAGTCATAATGTGGACTGCTGATGACTCTAGGAAGCCCCTTTGTATACACTGGATAGAAGGATTGGGGAACTAGTAGTATAGATGATATTCAACCACTTCCGATTCTGAATTACTGGAAACTATACTGTTGCTACGGTGGTATCGAGTGGTGGTTGTGAGTTCTGTAGAACGATTGGTTATCAAATGTGTGACGATCAAGGAGTATCGATAATGCATGAATTAGCTGACCTCTATGCGTTGCACACTGCTAGTAACTCCATTTGATGTCCAACAACAGGCGTCGTGTCTTCATTATTTCCCATATTTCTGTGTTTTGAATAAGTTTGGGGAAGAATGGTAAGAAACTTGCCTTAGTTAAGATTAATACTTTGCAGTTTTATTAGCAAGGATTACGTGTAGTTCTCCATGCAATGTTTTGTCTGTGATACCATCGTGTGACCTTTCACTGTCTCAGGAAGTAGGGTGGCGTGTTTCATTAAAGACACCTCTACATCATGGGAGGAGTTTGCCCATTCGTGCTAGCCCTGCTGAGAAGGGTCTGAGTCCAGATGTGGCCTTGTGATAATCCCACAAAGGAAGTGGAGAAACAATAGGGTAATTGGCATGTACAGACCTCTGCATCACTGTTTCAAGAACCAAAAGCGCATGGGATTGAAAGGTCTGGCCGATGTTATTTATCGTCGGGACAAGCCTGTTGTGTGGTAGGCGTGAATCCGTAGTGGACGAAATTGTCCCCAATCCACCCATTAAGTCTTGGCCTCAACCTAGTATTGCTTCCACTTGACACCTTCTGCCTTCTGTTTTCACTGATCACTGTCGTCTTATCCAAGGAGAATGAAAGCGACCTAGTCTTAACCACGATTATACTGTTTATTTTTTTAAACCAGATTTACTAGATTGAATTTGCGTGTTTTTACTTGTCGCATGAGTAAGCATGATACAGAAAGGGAATAGGTAGCCACAGTAAATGGAGAATATTCGTTTGTATGGGGATGAAATGGACCCGGCTAGTCAATGAACTCATATTTGAGGTTGGTAATACTAAGAATTTTGAATAAGCTCTTAGATTGCTTCTTGAAAAGCGGAAAATTCCGATCCTCATTAAGCCTTGCGCTTCTTCTACTTTCCTGTGGCTCTGGGGACAAGTTTTACCAACGCCTCCCTTGATTGTAGGTAAAATATCCTAGCTTTTGAGCATTAAAGCCATATCACCATAACTGAAAGTCTAAATCAAGCGCGATAACGGAGACAACTTTTGCAGCCAAAAGCACTTATTCCTGTTAACTTTGTTTGTCTTTTGGAAATCTAGGCCGGTCCCGAAGACGTGAGTTTGCTGTTTGCTTGCGAAGTTGTGTACTAATGGGTGCTTTAAGAACCACGGAATTACGCACTTTTACAGGTTCATTTTGACAGCACACTTTTAATGATCCACTCTTTCCCCCACTTTGCACACTTTTGCCGCCTCAATTGAAACGCTCCTCTGAATGAGCGGACATGGCACGCACGACAGGCTGTTTGCTTCACGGGACAGCTTAAAACGATGCCATCAGCTGCCATTCGAGTCTACTAGATTTTCTTGAAAAAGCTGTCACTTTATTGTTGAATTGGTCGTTAAAGCGAGTGGTATGAATACTCACGCCTTGGGTTCACTCTACTCGTACCAGCAAAAGCTAGCTTCGGCACTTTCTTTCCTGGCATCTCAAACACCTTTGACTCTAAGGGTGCGCATCATCAACAAAGACGGGATTAGGTGAGCTTGTACCTAGCTGGAAGGTGACAACTTGTCATAACGGAGTCTTACAGCAGCGAGTAGAAAGTGGTTTGAGGAACGTTCTGCTGTTAATTCATTTTTCCTGTGCAGAACGCACAAACCCATTTGGTTGCTTAGTGTTGCCTGACGTCTCTATCAAGTCACCTTCAATGAATTTCATCTAGGTCGGGAACGGGACTCCACCCGCACGCATTTGACCTTTGGAGGAGAGTTGGGAACTGTGAGGCCTTTATTATGGCGTGTGCTTGACATGCAAAAACTGTTTGAACAAGGGGCACCCTGCCTGAAATTCCATTTTCCAGTCTTTTAAACCCTAATTGATTGCATTCAAGCATTGTGTTGAGGACTCATGACCCCATAAAAAGTGTATTCCGCATAACACTTCTGCATCTTAACATGATACGTAATAAAAAGTAAACTGGAACACGATGCTTCTTTCCATGAAGGGAAATACGTTTGACCTAATGTTTTGTTTCAAGTTGTTTGATGTGTATAAAAGTGGAATCACGCATGTCATCAAATACCGCTCAATCTGTCTTGAATTTGCCTCTGGTACGAATTCTGCACCACCCTTCTCAGCGTTCACCTTCTCTGCTGCTCACGCCTTCCACGCAGTTGATCTATTCAAGGATTAGCATTGGCGCTTAAGCCCTCGACTAGTGACTCACTGGTCAAATGTTTTCTTGATATTTTGAGTTAGTTAGGTTGCGTTGGCTTACAAAAATAAACTCTATTTAGCAGCAGTCCATTTAACTTATGAGTTCCACTAAAGCAAGCATACTCGAAGTAGTAAAGATATATTGATAAGTAACCAAAAACTAAGATCTGTTACAGTTGGAGAAAAACGTCAGCTCTTAATGCTAGCACGTCAGAAAATCGGAATAAATGTGTCAGGAAATCGCAGAGAGCTTAAACCTACTATATCTTTGTGTAGAGCACTGAAACAAAGCCCTTTTTTACCGACTCTTGAATGCATTTGGACAACTGTAGTCCAAATCACTCTTTCATGCACGCCCCAGGGCAAGAAGCTGGAGAGTTCGCCGTTGACACTCTACAACTACTTCATCGAGCGCGTGCGCAAGAACCTCCACATTGTGCTAACCATGAGTCCCATTGGCGACGCCTTTCGCAACCGTCTACGCATGTTCCCTTCTCTCATCAACTGCTGCACCATCGACTGGTTCCAGGTAGGGCCTCGGAAAATTGACTAGGGCTGAGTGGAAGTTAGTTTTAGGGAAATGCCTGTGTCAGATCTCTGAAGTAACATGTGCGACATTTTTCGCTGTATTGCGCCCATATATTCTTCATTTATTTGTAATCATGGACCAAATAACTATTTTGAACAAGTAAAATTCAATCGCTAAAAGATGGATTAACATTTAATAAACTGGTAACTCACTCGGCCTTATATGGTAGACAGAAAACTTAGTTGCCATACATTTTGCTAATTTCATTTTTCCTTAAAACCTATATTGAAAACCGAGGTTTTGCCAATGAGAAATGAATCAGGAAAAAGTGAGGAATTTTAGTTGACATAAAATCCACATGGATGAAATATGGATAAGGCATAACTTAAGAGAACCAAAAGTACTTATTTTCAAGCATCCTCTACTGTGTTGTAGACTAATACTAATTTATGCAATGTTAACAAGATGGGATGAGGATCAAAGAAGCAGTTAGGAAGTGAGTTTTGATTGGGGGAGAATTTAAGGAGTATGCTAATTACTGGCATTCATTAGGAATGTGATCAAACAGAAAGTGAACGACGAAATACATCCCACGGCAAGATCACAAGCTCGAAGGTATATTAAGAAAGATCAAATGAAGTTATTTTTAATTACGGCGTTCTTTATTAGTAAATGTGGATCCATCCAACTACACCAAAACAAAAAGAAGCCGGCCTGTTTTGGATTTTCTGGGTTCTGGTGAAACCCAGATACGGTGGAAAAGTGTCGTGACCTCACGCAAAATAGCACGTGATTAGAACGATCCTAGGAACCGTAGGCTATCGCCTCACCGTTTAGCCAAGTATCGATCAGCCATGACCCAGGTTGCTGCTCACGCAAGCAACTACCCTGAATCGATCGATTTGCTGATCGATCACCTGCCTTGAGCGTTGTTCACGGCCCATGTGCGCGCGCGTTCACGCAACCACTCGGCGCTGTCCGTGTGTGCGCCTTCCCAAGGGCTTTTTCCCTTTGGACTTTTGGCTCCAGTAGCTCCTATTCTTCATCACAAAATGTAGAATAAGCACCAATTACGAATTTTAGTCTCCGATATGCATCACTGTGAAGCAGATTCAGGTCCAACTAAAATATCTTTAATAGGTTAATTGATATCACTTTCGTCTCATGAAAGACAAAAATCTCCAAAACGATTTGTTATTAACCCTGAATCACAGCTATTTGGAGGAACAAAAGCAAAATTAAAAACATGCATCATAAAATGAATGGAAGGATTCTTAGCATTTGTAAGTGGAAGTTTTTGGTAACTTTAAGCGTCTGGCCCAAATAGCAGTGATCCAACTCATATGCTTCATCTCCCTTTCCCTAACCTTATAGTCTATAAGTAGGATAATTAATTTTATTGGCTAGCACTTTCTAATCAGTTAAAAAGAAATACAAATCCCATATTTTTCCTCCCTTCAAAATTTGTCATTAAGCGGCCATAATCTTCCAACACGCTAGAAAAATGCGATGCCAATTTCCCAAAGGTTTACCCAGAGGTATATTCCCGAGTTTATGCTGAGGAATTTCTCACAATCGGTGAAAATCGAACAGAGGCTGGTCCTTTAAACAGAGGAATTTTAACTCCACAGGTCTGGCCGGAAGATGCACTAGCGATGGTGGCAAACACCTCTCTCTCCACCATTGAATTGGAGTCCTCCATTCGCAAGTCCATTGTAACAATGTGCAAGTACTTCCACGAGAGTGTTCGCCTCCTCTCTGAGCGTTTTCTAGCCGAGCTGCGTCGGCATAACTACGTCACGCCCACCTCTTACCTCGAGCTCATCAGAACCTTCAAGCACCTTCTGCAGCGCAAACGAGATGAACTCTCTACTTTGCGTAATCGTTACCTCAGTGGACTGGATAAGCTGGACTTTGCGTCGAAAGAGATAGGTAAGATGAAAGAGGAGCTGGTGCGTTTGCAGCCTCAGCTACTAGCTACTGGGGCAGAGACCGACGCCCTGCTGGCTCGTGTGGCGAAGGATACCGTGGAGGTGGAGGCGCAGCGCACCATTGTCGCCTCCGAGCAACTTGCGGCCAATCAGCAGGCAGCTGCGGCGCAGTCGATCAAGGATGAATGTGAGGCGGATCTGGCAGAGGCGCTACCTATTCTCAACGATGCACTTGCTTCCCTGGACACACTGAAACAGAGTGTGAGTGTAGTGAAGACGATTCGAATGAATTTACATGGGGTTGGCGCAGTGTGAAAACTACGCTGTAGCGTTGAATTCATCACTGGGATGTCAAAAAGCACAGTAGTGTCATACTTGGGATCATAAACACTCGAGTACACAAATTCAACTGAAAAGGCGAGCTTTAACTTTAGTGTAGAAGATCCAGAGCCTAGAGGTTTGAATGGCATATTTGGAACCGCAAGCACCCCACACAGAGCCTTGACATTGTATTTCCACTGTAGGACATAACATTGGTGAAATCGATGAAGAACCCGCCATCAGTGGTTAAGCTGGTGATGGAGGCAGTGTGCATCATGATGCAGGAGAAGCCGGAGCGTAAGCCGGATCCTGCGACGGGGAAGATGATAGAGGACTACTGGGGCGTCTCCCTGAAACTCCTCGGTGACCTCAAATTTCTGGAGAAATTGAAGACCTACAACATTGACGCTATACCACCGCAAGCGATCAAACGCATCCGCGAGATCTACATCCCCAACAGGGACTTCAACCCGAAGATTGTGCGCAATGCCAGCACGGCGTGCGAGGGCCTCTGCAAGTGGATTATCGCTTTGGACAAGTATGATGTAGTTTCCAAAGTGGTAGCCCCCAAGAAAGCCAGGCTGGCGATTGCGGAGAGTGAGCTAGAAGCTCAGGTGGGCTGTAGTCTACTTCATGCATGCAATTGATGTTGAGGAAATTGGAATTCTAGCAGAAAAGAGCATTTGGTGATGCAGACAAGTATCTTGGAGTGAAAACGTCTTGTTCATTGGAACAAAAAGATGTCAAAGATGTTCCTTTTAATGGTCTTTCTATGGTGCAGTTCGACGTATAAATTCAAGTTCATTTAAGTTATGGTGAAAAAGCGAGCCTGTAGAAATTAATAATTAGTTCCTTCAGTTTCAAAAGTATCAGGTGACCAACTTTTGACGTACCCAGCTGTAATGGCTTGTTCTGTCTTTTGGAGAATCGGCGACAACATGATGGTGGTTTTGTGCATCACAGATACGCCCTTGTTTGATGATACTGTACTTTTGATTACTCCCTCCTTCATATTTATATCACTTTAAAACTTCAAAAAATATTGGTTAAACCTGACGAATTTTACTCCAGCTTGTCTGCTACTCTAGGAACCAAGACTGGTCTGTTTTCAAAGCTGCAGCTCCAGGAGTTGCATTCATAGCTTGTTGTTTAGCCCTTTGAGAGGGAGCCTTGAACGGAAGCGAAAGGACCCAGCCAGAAGTGGTTCCTACGATGTGAAAGGTTTTGGTGAATATGGTCCACTCAATGATAGGTGCGCTATGTCCGCAAAGACACTCAATTTTCAATTTTGAAGGAGGATCACGTGTTTGCTTTGGCAAATTAAAATAGATGGAGATCGGTCCGTTAAGATAATGCAGCAATTCGCATACGCCTACATCACCTGAGAAGGGGAGCGTTGGAAGTTAAACAAATGTCTCCTTCACAAGACATTTTTAAGCAGATGAGAATAGGCTTTAACAACTACCGCCTTGTTCTCCACCTTTGCCACGTACGTTGTAGAAATGTGCCACACGAGCGACGTTGGATGCTCATTCACTCACATGTGGTGAGAAGCGACTTTTATGCTCCACGTTTCATCAAACAAGCGAACATATCATTGGCCACCCCGGACTTATCCAATCACGAGGGCGCGCGCACTTGTAAGGCACGTACCACTTCGCTTTCGGAGGAGTGACTGCGCCTGCTTTGCAAGTGTGCGTGTGCATGTGACACCCCGTCAAGAGAATTGTCTACGCGAGTAGACGGCCACAAGTGGACACAACTTTAGGGTGTAAGGAGAAACTTCATTCTCTTGTGTTCGCAAGACAGCACACAATCTTTTGCCTCAAGGCAGCGCACAACTTAGCTTACCCGAGATACCGAACTTTACGATGCGGGAGGGGGGGGGGAGGGGAGGGCAATTGTTCAAACTCAGAGCGATTATCTTCTCTTGGGGTGGCATTAGCTCTAGACGGACAACTGATGAGACGCGAAGTAGAGTAGACGGACGGTTGAGGAACCAGGATGAGGCAGAAACGGAGGTGCCCGTATCACAGTCGTCTGTGGAAGTGGAATTCACAAGGCGGTGTGTAGTTAAGGGAGGGTAGATTGTAATGGTGATCATTTCACCAGATAGGTCAAGCATATTTTCTGCTCTCATAACACCAATTTTCAAAATCGCAAACAACTGTTTTTAATGAGGCCTGAGAACCATGTGAAAAATTTTGCTGATTAGGAGGGGAATCACTCAATATCCATTGAATCTAATGATAAATAATTGAAGGCTTTACATGCACTTTGTGCTCCAGATCGAAGTATTCTTCACCTTTAAGCCAATCATTGTCAAGGTGAATTTCGATGTCTCGTTGTGTCATTACTTGTCAATCTAATTGATTTTACTGCATTCTGTCGGTATAAAATGTTCTGGCTTATCCCATATGCTTTTATATCGGCAAAGTACTTTGATCCGATAAAAGTGGACTGTGTCCTGTTGTTGTTGCAAAAGCAATTGAGTGCCAGTGGAACCAAATGAGGGGGGACTTTTTCTTGTAGCCTTATTGACCCTTAGTGACTTCTAAGGCTGTTCTCAGTCTTTCTTTCCGTTGAACTAATCTTCATTCGCGCAATCACCTTCACTTTTTACAATTCTTTTAAACGTTTCCACTTTTACCTGCTTTATTCGTTTTTTACTTACTCAGACTGTTCGTCGATCTAGTGGATTGTATGCACCGCGACTGCTTAAGGTGTTTTTTTAGGTAGAGGCGAGATGCCATAATCTATTATTATTCTCAAGCACACACATAAATAAGATTCTTCACCTTATGGCTCTAGAAGAGGGTACATACCTTGATATGCTGCTTCAAACTTCCAATATTTTGCATTGTTCACTAAATGCGGTACCGATAGCAAAGTTGTTTCTTGATTACTTTAGAACCAAATGCTGGCAGAAAAGAAGGCTTCTCTGGAGGCAGTGGAGGCGAAGATGGCGACGTTGCAGGCAGAGTTGGACGCGACGCAGAAGAAGAAGCAGGATCTCGTGAATCTTATCGAGTTGTGTGGCAAGAAGTTAGAACGCGCCACGCAGCTTATAAGCGGGCTTGGAGGCGAGAAATCACGCTGGACGGAGGCTGCAAAGCAGCTTAAGGCACGTCTGCTTACTTGAAAGTACTCTTGGGATTTTTCACGACAGTCTTTGTCTACCTCTGAGTAATTTTCTCCTGTCTTTACAGCTAAGAGCTCCATTCACATATTACTTACTTTCCTCGTCCAACAGGAACGCTACTATAACATCACGGGAGACGTATTGCTAGGAGCTGGCGTGGTGGCATATCTGGGTGCTTTTACAGTAGACTATAGGTCAAGTGTGACCACGACGTGGCACCAGATGACACTGGACCTGAAGATTCCTTGCTCGGAGACCTTTAGGATAGCCGAAACCCTCGGAAACGCAGTGACCATCCATGAGTGGAACATCGCTGGTTTGCCAGTCGATAACTTCTCCACGGACAATGGAATTATTGTCTCCAATTCCAACCGATGGTCGTTATGCATTGATCCACAAGGTGAGAACGGTTTTTGTGCCTTCGCAGCCCAACATCCCTTCAAGTTTATTGTCACCTGCTAACACACGTCTTGGGCGTTAGAAACATTCACTTTGTTCCCAGCACAAGTTCTCCCGTCCCATTTGATTCAAGAATTGCTTCATCACTTACATTAAACATTATACAAGTGATGGTTGTTCTTGACAGCTGCGAATTATCTGGATTTTTCAATAATCATATATAATCATCCATCGAAACTAGAAACTTAGGCTCTTCTTGAGTGTGATAAAGTAAAGTATCTTTTTGTTCAATTCTGAAACTGCAGGTCAGGCAAACAAGTGGATCCGCAACATGGAGAAGGACAAGAACATCCACGTAATTCGCATGACCGACGCCAATTATATGCGCACCTTGGAAAACGCGATTCAATTCGGTTGGCCCGTGCTACTTGAAAATGTAGGCGAAAGTCTGGATCCAGTTTTGGAACCCATCTTGCAGAAACTCATCTTCCGTCAAAGTGGCAGTGATTATATCAGGCTGGGTGAAGACGTGCTGGAGTACAACAATGACTTCAAGTTCTACATAACTACTCGCCTCCGCAATCCGCACTATGTGCCCGAGATATCTGTCAAAGTATGCCTCATCAACTTCATGATTACTCCAATCGGTTTAACTGACCAACTGCTGAGTATCGTCGCTGCAATGGAGAAGCCTGAACTCGAAGCGACGAAGAATCAAGTGATTTTAGAGTCAGCAGAGAATATACGGACCCTGAAGGAGTTGGAGGACAAGATCCTGGTGGTGTTAAGTGCCTCCGAGGGCAACATTTTGGAAGATGAGACAGCGATCAACATCCTCTCCTCCTCCAAGACCCTCTCCGAGGAGATTCAGGTGAAACAAGAGGTAGCGGAAAAGACCCAGGTGGAAATCGATGCCACTCGCAGCGGCTACATCCCTGTGGCCAACCATGGAGCAATCCTCTTCTTCTGTATCGCTGACCTCGGCAACATTGACCCGATGTATCAGTATTCACTCACGTGGTTCGTCAACCTCTTTATCATGGTGAGTGAGGAGGGCAGTTTCTTGGCTCAATTGTTAAAATGTGGTGGATACCGGTTTAAGTTTACTGTTGAAGACCGTATAATATTAAGCTATTTCATATATATGCTTATTTTAGGGCATTGTTCCGAAGTCCTTGAGCATAATTGTCCTAGGTTTTTGTGCAAAAAACCATGTTACCAATGTTTAATTTTGCCATTAATGACTTTATGCAAGTAATAGTGTTTATTTTGGTAGTCGATCAAGTCCAGTGAACTGTCTGATGATTTGGAGACACGGATCAAGAATTTGAATGAGAATTTTACCAAAGTCATCTATCGCAATGTCTGCCGTTCCCTGTTCGAGAGAACGAAGCTGCTTTTCTCCCTAATCATGTGTGTCGCATTAATGAAAGCGAGGTAGGCTGATATCCTAAAAACAGCACACGATGATGTTTCCGACGTGTTACCCCACCTCAGAAATGTCTTAAATTTACTAGAAGACCTTTTGTAGCGGGTATAATTCCATAAAATAAGTTGAAGTGAATGCATTTTCGTTTGTCATTCATTGACAGTCACTTTGACTTGCCTTTGAGCTAGCCACTTCAATCTGGGCCGTGGCCGGTTTGGCACACATCCAACACACTTATACTACTGATTGTATCACGAGTCCGGCTGTAATTTATTTCACTACCTTTACACCGAAGGTTACAAACAACGGAAGCATGAATTAAAGCAAAATTTTTGGAATTTTTTGGTAGCCACCTCAACTTCACTGTATTCCAATTTTCGCAAGACGTGTCTGTAGGATCACCATTGCAGTTTATCCACCAGATCCACGAATCATTGCGTACGCAGCCAGCGCACGCGCTCGTGAATATGCAGTGATGTGCCTGTTCCCTTCCACTGGTAGAGGCGAGGTGGAGGACATTTATTGGCGATTCTTCCTCACTGGTGGGGTGGCTCTTGAGAATCCGCATCCAAATCCTGCACCGGCATGGCTCAGTGAGAAAAGTTGGTCGGAAATTGTGCGAGCCAGTGATCTACCCACTCTCGAAGGCCTCATGAAAAGTAAGTTCATTGGAACAGACGAAAAGGGATGACGGATTTTCAAAATCAGTCTGGGCTTCATCGAATTTGTGTAAATGGCATGTTTTTAGGAAGTTACTGCAAAAATGAATAATTTGATAATTCCGTAATCAGAAGTCTCGAAGGACTTTTTAAGGCAAATGGTCTCTGTTTTGGGCGATAATTCCCTAATCGTTTCTGTTTCAAAACTCGGCTAACCACCACCATTTTGACGGAAAAAAACGTTTTTCTCCCCAATGAAGGTGTGAAAAGTGATCCAAATCGGTGGAAGGCGGTGTACGATAGTCCAGCGCCACACGAAGCCGCCTTCCCGGCTCCCTTTGAAAAGACCCCGGACATGTGTAGGCTCATCCTCGTGCGCTGCCTTCGCTCAGACAAGGTTATCCCTGCCGTGCAGGTAAGATGGACACTTCATGGGTTACCGCCAGCGTGATCCCCCTGTTGTCAGAGCGTCCGAATTTCAAGGAGCAAAATCTTTTGCACCTGTGTTTGCTTCGCAAAACTTTGCATGCGTTTCACTGTCGCCTGCGTCCAAGGGTTCTAGGTTTTCATTAAACCATGGAGAAATCTGAAATTTTTTTAAAGTTGTGGAGCACATATAATTCCAAAAGGAAAAAACCCTATCCAAATATTCCCAATAGGGGGTAATTTGCGCCCTTAGTACCCTCTTTGTGGAGGCAAAAGAACATAATTAATGCTTGGAGCAAGTTGCGTACGAGTTCCGTAACCATCTTTTCCTCTCAAACTTCAAGATCATCAGCTTGTCAGGCGTATGACTAAAGCGAACTGAAACAAAGGGCCATGTTTTCGCATGTTCAGCGGAATTATCAACAAAGTTGTTGGTCTGGTAAATTATTTATCCCTTATATGCTCCCCTCAAGCTCTGTTCATCAAGCAAACATGAGCTTATTAATATTCTGTTCAATTATTCCATTTCAGGACTTCATAGAGCGGCATATGGGTCGCCAATTTCTAGAACCACCGGCTTTCGATCTGGCAGGCAGTTACAAGGACTCCAATTGCTGTACTCCACTCATTTTCGTTCTTTCGCCGGGCGCAGACCCTTTGAACGCGTTGATGCGCTTCGGAGCGGACCGCGGCATCCGGCCTACGGACATACAGACAATTTCGCTGGGTCAGGGCCAGGGACCCCTGGCTGAGCGACTCATCAACACGGGCATCACAGAGGGCGCCTGGGTAGTGCTGCAGAACTGCCACTTGGCAGCCAGTTGGATGCCCTACCTAGAGAAGATCTGTAATGAAGTTATCGTGCCAGAGAAGACGCATACTGATTTCCGTCTGTGGCTCACGTCATACCCCTCTGAGGACTTTCCCGTCTCCATTCTCCAAAATGGTGAGTCCACTATGAAGGAAATACAGTTACTACATGGGTAAGATTTGATGCGCTAAAAAGTCTGCAAACCCGCCTTTTATGCATGATTCAATCTGATCCTACTTTAAGGGGAGTAGTGGTTGAAATCGAGCCGAAGTCTTCCTCAGAAGATATCCTTAGGGAGATGGGAATAAGCCTAAGGGACTATCATATCATATATGGCGCAAAAACAGCGCGTGTATGACACCAAGCGCTCGATCACTGACTTGTGGTGCGCAGCGGCTTTTATACTCCACGTTTCATCAAACAAGCGAACATATCATTGGCCACCCCGGACTTATCCAATCACGAGGGCGCGCGCACTTGTAAGGCACGTACCACTTCGCTTTCGGAGGAGTGACTGCGCCTGCTTTGCAAGTGTGTGTGTGCATGTGACACCCCGTCAAGAGAATTGTCTACGCGAGTAGACAGACACAAGTAGACACAACTTTAGGGTGTGGGGAGAAACTTCGTTTTTCTTGTGTTCGCAAGACAGTACACGATCTTTTGCCGGGCTACGATGCGGGAGGGGAGGGAAAGACACTGCCTTGTCCTCGTCCTCAGTATTCCGCTGTTATCAATTTCTCACACTCGAAGTAATTATCGCCTTTCAATGGCGTTTGCCGTAGACAGAGAGGTGATGAGACGCGAAGTAGAGTAGACAGGCAATTGGAAAATCAAGGTGAGGTAGAAAGGGAGATGGTTTGAACCAAGTTGTTTATTTGCGGAGACAAAGTTGCAAAAGTGGAATTCACAAGGTGGTGTGCAGTTGGCGAAGAAAAATAGGTTGTACTGATAATCACTTAACTGGGTAAAACATTTTCCCTCACTTTTTGAAGCCATTTGCGTAACTTTTATTTGCAAACTGCACAAATATATTCTATGCAATTGAAGAAACCTCTGAAAGGTTTTTCTACGTTTCGCTTAATGAGGTGTCTACCTTAGTTTTCATTAAATCTGGGAAAACTGACATAAAGTTTCTTACTTCTAGGTATTAAAATGACAAACGAGCCGCCGAAAGGTCTTCGTTCGAATCTTCTACGCTCCTATTCTACAGATCCGATTTCTGACATGTCCTTTTGGAATAATTGCAATAAGGTATTTTGCGCCAAAATCCTCCTTATTTTTGACCTTCACTATTTTTTTTCCTACGAATGTTACCAAAGATGTCAACCATCAGAAGTAATTCTGGATCATTCCCCTTTTGGCCATTTGCCAGAGTTTAGCATCTTTTGCTCATTTTCCATTCATTTCTCGAAACTCCAGCATAACTGAATCAAGAAAGAATATTTCCCCACATGAACAAAGAGGAGCCTTTTTAAGGTGCACCTAAGTTGACTGCTAGATAGTGACAGTTGCTGCAGATGTGCTGATGGAAGAAACCTCTGATAGAGTCACTTCGAGCTTCTCGAAATCCACTGCTAGCTAGTTCTGGAGTTTCTTTTTTATCTCAAATGCCTGTGAAAGGGATTTTAAAATAATTAAGTTCTTTTGTTATTACTGAGTTTTTCCTCTCCTTCCCATCACCAGCTTCAAGTTTGGCACAAAATGGTATATGGCCTGTGCTTCTTCCACGCCCTCGTTCAAGAACGTGTCAAGTATGGTTCGCTTGGATGGAATATCGCCTATCAATTCAACGACTCAGATCTGCGAATCAGTGTCCGCCAACTTCAGGTCAGCTGCACTACCGATTCTCCAATTGCTTTAAGAGTGAATCAAAAATTTCTGCAAAGTGTTTTCCCCTTAACGGAGTTCTTTTTATCGTTGTCAATTCCTCTTTAGAATTCGCCATGATGTTACTTGTGCCTCTTTTTCAAGTATCCAGTTAAATGAAGGATGAGCACCACATCAAACTAACAGAAGGGCGTGTATAAAACCTAACGGATGGCAAAGTAGAGATGAAAGAAGTAGTCAAGTAGGAATTGGGGGATTGATTGGTTGAATATAGATGGACAAATATTTAAAGAAAAGATGAAGTCAGGATAAGTTTGCAAAATGATGGTTGGGCTTGTGAGTAGAATTATGGAGAAATGTTCTCCTGGACGGATGAAGATGTGAATCCAAGGAGTAGGAATCTGTTTAGGCTGAAAAAATAAATCGAATTTGAGTTGTCGCGTGAATGAATCCAGGGATTGAAGAATGTCTAGTCTGTTGAATAGATAAACGAGCAGATCGGAAATCTTTGGATCGAAGGTGATTAAATGATTGAAATAACGGAATAAATGGACCTAGATGGATGTTTTAAAAGTTGAAGGATAAGTGAAGGAGTTGAGGGTGGATTAATAAATTTTAAGTCACCTAACTGATTTGGTGATTAACCACTGAAGTAGAGCTGGATGGAGTATATCGGAGTTGACAGAAGTATCAGGAAAAGAAGATCGCCAAGTTGATGAACTAATGGATAAATGGCTTAGTTTGTTTTATGCATTGAGAATGCTCGTATACACACCTAGTTTAATGTGGATTTAGCTGGGCCTAATTAAGATAGACAGAACTTTTAAGCTACCAAGATAGATTAGCAGATCGTCAAGTAGAGCCGGACGGATGCCAAGTTGAAAGATGGGATGGTAGATAAAAATGGAAGAAAGCGAAATCGTACAACTTCTCATCTTAACTAATTGTTTGGTTTGGAGAGGTAATTAAGCGCCCCACACATGTGATTCCTTCATTGCAGATGTTTCTCAACGACTACGACGACCTCCCACTGGACGCACTGAAGTACCTCACAGGGGAGTGCAACTACGGTGGCAGGGTGACGGATGAAAACGACCGCAGATGTCTGGTCTCCCTATTGAACATCTTCTACAACCATGATCTTGTGACGCAAGACAACTACAGGTAATGTCTTGTTCCTTTGGCCAATCAGTGACTGGTGGCGAAGATAGATTATGTCGTTTTTTTTAATGAGTAGGAAATGGATAACACCACACTTCTTATCTTTCCCTTCCTCTATAACGAACTTTCTTTTCGTTTGTTTTACCCCGAATTATAAAAAGTACCCTTGGTGTTCCCATGGAATACATCATAAATTGTCTCGACGAGTTGATCATTCATTTTGTAACTCAATGTTTCTGTTATATATGTCTATGCATTACTTGACGACCCACGTCATTTTCTAGTCTCTCACCATCAGGATTGTACACGGTTCCTCCGGAAGGGAACTATGAGAGTTACCTGGAATTCATTCGAACTCTTCCGAGTCTGCCGAGTCCTGAAGTGTATGGACTCCACGATAACGCCGACATTACAAAGGACAATCAGGAAACCACTCAGGCAATTAGAACGCTTTAATAGATTGTTTGAATACTTCTTCGATATTTTAACGCTCGTAACAGAAAAATCAGTGTAAAATTATTGTCACACTACTTGCGTGTTATGACTGACTCCAAAGCTTACCCTAGGAATCACACACATTTCACTATCTTTTCGTTCTTTAAGGCCAGCGATTCACTTTATCATAGCTTTCATGCAACCAAATAGGATGTGTTTTCCCATAATCCCAAGTGTCTATTTGAATGCATAAGTACATTCAATGAAGACCTGTTTCCCTGCCCTTGGTTTGTCTTGGTAATTATGAAAAATTGTCGCGACTGTGCTGTTAGATCCTGCTCTCCGTATTGTTAGCTCAACGAAGTAGTGGTACTTACACACCAGGTAAAGAATTGGCCAATAAGCTCTCCTACAGCAATAGATTTATCAATATAGCATCCACTTCGTTGCCAAAAGTTTCTCTCAACAGATTTAAGCAGTAGGATCAAACTCAGCTATCTGCATCTAGCTTTTCGACGCCATCTTGCTGACGCTGCCGCGGGAATCAGGCGGTGGCGAGAAGTCCGCGGAGACGACAGTCAGTGATTTGGCATTGGACATCCTGAACAAGCTGCCAGCTGAGGATTTTGACTTGTACACAGTGATGAAACGCTATCCTGTGGTCTACACGGAGTCCATGAACACTGTGCTGCGGCAGGAGTTGATCCGCTTCAATACCCTCACTGCGGTGGTGCGCAGCAGTCTGCAGAGCCTCTTGCGTGCCATTGAGGGCCTCGTGGTGATGTCGGCGGAGTTGGAGGAAGTGTATGCCTCCATGCTTGTGGGCAAGGTGCCCGCTGTCTGGGCTGCCAAGTCATATCCCTCACTGAAACCCCTTGGGAGCTATGTAGTTGATTTACTAGCAAGGTTAGCTTAACCAATCACTTAATTAGGTGTGATTTCTCCTTATTTCGAATTGATATTTACAGAAGGTGTTTAATTTGGTTTTAACGCATTCATTGAAGAAATATGAGTTCGTCTGGACTCGGCGGTAGATGGTCAGTTGGACCCCGTATGTAAAGGTAGTAGGAAGCCATATTATATGACTTTGAGCAATGACAAAGTGAGTGAGGTTCCAGGTTGGAAAAATTCACTGACGTGAATTAAATTTCACCAACTCGGCCTTTCTACATACTAAAGAATTGTTGAAAGGCTTAAAGATCCACTCACCTATTTATCGGATTTAAATTCATTTTCCTTACACGGCATATTTTTCATGCCTTCAAACAACGGAAATAGACTGAACTTCTTCAACGAATGGATCACCTTCGACTCACCACCAGTGTTTTGGATCTCGGGCTTCTACTTCACACAGTCCTTCCTTACCGGCGTGCTGCAGAACTTTGCGCGCAAGTACACAATTCCCATTGACATGGTCGGCTTCGACTTTGAAATGAAGCGTGTCTACATCACTAGCGTTCTCGAGCCCCCCGCCACCTCGGCCCATGCAGAGGCTGCAGAATCGAACGAGGAAGCAGCACGCGAGCAGGCACAACCTGATACTACCTTTGGCGTACCACAGCGACGCAACACCTTCCATGGACTGACCAAACCTGATAATGGTGCTTTTATCACGGGCCTCTTTATGGACGGCGCGAGGTGGGATTCGGAGGCTGGAGTTGTGGTGGAGTCGAAAACGAAGGTCCTCTTTGATGCCATGCCTGTAGTGAGTTGATATAGTGAGGAATAGTGATGTTGCCCTTAATTTATGATTCCCGTGTCTTTTTGTCATCAATGCAAACACGTCCGAATTTGGATATCGTGGTGAATTTTCACAGCAGACAACGTGACCTAAAAACCTTTTTAACTTCTCAGATTTTTAAGTAAACCAACACTTCTACTGGAGGTGTTGTTAAAATATTATTCGTGAGGTTGAAACTCCTGCTGCCAGGTTCCCAATTGATTACCGAAAATGTAATCGTCACAGAATACGTAGAAGTTGTTGCAACTGTTTGACCGTTTGCTTTGTCGCAGATCTGGTTGGTGCCGAAGCGGCTGGAGAATGTGGTGACGGAGGCGAAGTATTCCTGTCCTGTGTACAAAACATCGGTGCGTCGTGGCATTCTCTCCACCACTGGACACTCTACCAACTTCGTTCTCTCCATCTTACTACCCACCGATGTGCCGGAGGCCCACTGGATAAATC
>NW_020170433.1:106505-229741 GCF_000524195.1 Echinococcus granulosus
ATCTGCTGTCAATTGATCAGAGGTCGTAAAGTACTGCCCGTAGTCTCGAAACGTTTTGAAGGGATGAAACGTGGAGGATGAGGTGTTGCAGCAGTTGCAACTCAAATTGAGACAAAATGCTCTGCAGTTAGCCATTTGAGTGGTATAAACCCCTCAAAGTTGCAAAATGTCTGTCAGTGACAATAGCAGACGTGGTGGCTCCCTTCCTAGATGGACACCACAGCAGGCATTTCCGCATTTATTCAACCTCCTTGTGGAATTGCAGCCTGATCCACGCATGGCCTGATGTGCGACGGAATTGCGTAGGGGGCGGGTGAATCTTCGTGTTAGCACTGTAAACGCAAAAATGTCATTCACAAGCAGGAATACTGCCCGTTCCCCCAGGGCTTACACACATTGATTAGGTGGAAAGACAGCCGTCCGATTTTGACCGACACAGCAGGCTGTGGTAGAGTGATTCAAGCGTATTGGCAAATTTATCCACAACGAAGCATTCCAGACACGACTTAAGTGCTATGATAGAGACATAAATGCAGTAGGGGCTACGTTAAAATAAAAGCATACTTAAACTTTGCACTCCCTAAAAGTTGTCCTTTTTTGGCCCTGTATAAACCCCCAGGTCTCAATTTATTCTCTCAACGTAGATATTGGGGATTTTCTATTTATCGTCGCTTTGCTTAGAGAAGTATAAAATTGAGGAAAGATTTATGATGTCGCTGTAACTCAGACAAGACAACAAATAAGGCATCCAGGCGTAGTTCAAAGATCTGTGTTGGCAGAATTGCACCTTTAATAGTAACAGATTAACCGTCCCATAACGTCAGCTACTGAGTTGGAGCTCCTTAAATATGCTTTCAGTATTCACTTTATTAGGGTGGGGATGGCGGTATGGCGGGGATCGGGAGACACCTTGCCCAAATTCGACCATCCAAGTTTGATTAAGCTCTTATTCCATTTCTCACCCAATTTCGCTGCATTATAAGTCCTATTTCGTTATTTTTTGCCGGTTATTTTCTTTTGGAAATATAAAACTATGGAAGGGTTAAGGAGTTGGAACGAAAACGTCAAACAGCGACTGTGTTTGCTTTGCTATCAGATTGTGAGGGGCAAGGGCGGTGGATGCGCGTCCTGAAAGAAAATGGATAACCAATTCGCCTTTACATACAGACATTTGATAAGGGCTCCACAAGTGTGACACCAGTTTCAAATTTATCTTAAAACTAAAGCACTGAGAAAAGGGGTAACGTGAGCCATTGTGGAATTATTTAAATTCATTTAAAAATTTAATGAAGACCAGGCTGAAGGTATCTTTAATCCCTTAAGTATCTCTTTCACACTCAGGAAGAAGGAGGATGATTTGAAATTGGAAGGACGAAATTAAGCAAACGTGTGTATCTGCCTAGCTATCCTAGCTCTTATACCTGCAGTCACTTGATTAGATTTGGTGGAGCTGAATACCTGCTTCCACTTTTCTGAAGAGTTTGTAAAGGTCTCAACCTGATCAATGAGGAGATTTCACGTTTCGCCACTTTATGCAAGTGTTGCATACCTCTCATCCTGGAATCTAATCAAAATGCATTTTACACCCAATAATGAATGTTATTTATCATGAAATCTCTCGGAGAAGTCCATTTTTTAGGTGGCAATAGCGGTTACCACTTTAAGTTAGCTGAAAATATGGAAATGGAAGGTCTAAGTAGGCGGAATTTTGCCTTTGACGCCAAAATTTCTCCCAGCGGAACTGCATTTTGCTTGGAAAAACCTGCAGTTCAGACCGAAAGCGAAGCTGGATTTACTCAGAATTGAGTAACCAGGTAGGTAGTCCATCAAGTTGACAAACAAAGTCAAACTTCAAAAGTCTGAAGTCAGGAAGCATTTTAAGTAGGCACGATAGTTTAAACTTCTCCCAAGGCGTGTGGGAATAAATAAGTGCGTTGTTTTTACTCATCCAAATAATGGAATTTGGTGTCTGTGTAGCATCGCCACGGACAATGCGACCGGACGAACCGGCGACTGCTGCGAATTCAAAAGTACCAATTCAGTTCTTAAGCTAACGTCAAATCATTTCTCCACAAATACAGGCAAAATACACAGGATTTTTGACATTCCGTTCATTTAATAAATTCATCTATTATTTTGGTTAAAGGACAAATTCCCCTCTGAAGTTTGTCAACTTGGGGATTTCAAAAAGATGGTCCGATACACTTGTGTGTAGGTGGAAGGATCTTCAAACTTCTGTCTGCTTCAAATATGCAATCCAACTACTCAATTGCAATCCTTCAGTTCGACTAAAGGAAAAGCTCATTCATTGGAGGATTTAACCTCTTCTTGGTTCACACCGAATTACCCAATTGTAAAGTGATACTAAGGTATAAATATAGAAGAAAAACCAAATTATTTGCACCTTTTTTGACTTGGAAATCAATTGCTGGCTATAACCTCCTCCTGCTGTTTTTTGCTGCATATTATTGAGCCAACTACAGACTAAAACTATCACCCTTCAAAGAAATAGGACAGTTTGCCTTGATCACTAATGGCTACATCACAACCGGAAGGCAATCGCTACCAACGCTATGATTTTCCTCAGTCGGTTGAGTAAACTCACTCTCGGTATTTACTTTTTCAAATGATGGCACCTCCACACACGTAGTATCCGCTCTCCTCATAGCTCAAGAAGTATATTGCTAACGACCAAACTGCAATTCAAAGCGCAGCCACTGTTTCGGTAAATAATTAATTATTTCAGCCTAGACTTCAAATCTGTCGCTCAGTATAACGCACTATGCTAGTTTTGGGTGTATTCTAAACTTCTGACCCCTCATAGCTCAAAATGCAGAAGAATTTGTTTCCCAAACAAGAAAATAACTTTTAGGAAGGTAAAAATAGTTTTTACCCTTATGTCCATTGGCTGAGTGGTAAAGTACATGACACGTTAGCGCAGGTGGCGCGACCAGCGCCTTTGACAGGGAGTGCAACACAAAGTATTGCTATAGAACCAGACATTCTATCCGAAAATCTAGGTAGTTAAGCAGATGTTTTGTAGACAAATCAAAATTGACCACCAGAAAGCAAATTCAATTAATGGAACATTAAATCAAAATTACGGGCATTAAGATAAGAGAATGGAGAATAAAAGAGAAGAAATTAAAGAAGAGAAAAAATCACAGCTACAAGGCCGCGCCCCAGCCGGAATGCATTCTCGCAAGCAGTTCAGGACAGGTGCTGAGACAGACCAACCGCCGAACCTGTTCCGGTGGGGGAAGAACCACTGGATCACCAGCACTCGCCACCGTTGTCCTCGCGATCACTTCAAAGTGAGCGAACCAATCGCATGTGCCAAAACGGCCTCTCAAATCGTCAATCAAGAGCTCAGCTGGACAGTGACCGATCAGCTTGCGGCGGAGTAAGGACAAGCGGCAGCGTCGGTATTCCTCTTCTGATTGGCCATAGTGTTCACTGTAGACGGACCACTCTGTGGTCGAGTTGTCCTCGATGAATGTCTTTGTGTATGAGGAAGAATTAATCGTCATGATTAATGATGACTACGATGAGTAGTATTAGAGAAAAAGGAAGTTAGTTGAGGTGTGGAAAGTAGCCAGATTTCGGCAGCAAATACCATAATTAACCAGACCAGCTACCAAAGGTACGTGTTTCAAAACAATGCTAACTACCTGAATGGTCGAGAGAAATAGACTGGAGTGATGGCGGAGAGCAGCGAGGGTGCGGCAGAGCGTAGCACCAAAGAGACCCGCAGGTCCAGAGGGCTCTAGCAACTCGCGCAAGCTCGCAGTTAGTCGAATGGGCACGTACTCGGGGGTGGGAAAGCTGAGAGTCACACCGAACGCGAAACCGAAGTCAATGCCCACCAGGCTACCCGTGGATGTGTCCAAAAGGAGGTTGCCCATGTGACGGTCGCCGACCCCTACTCGGGAGTGCACAAAAAGTGAGTCAACGGTACTGTAGTTGGTCACGTTGTGTTATGCAAAATAGACAGGAGAAGAGGTCACGCGTAAGTACTGCCCCCATTCGACCTAATCAAAAGTGGACAAAAAGTGCTGAGCAGCCAAAGCAAACGGTAAAAGACACGCTCTTACCGAGAATGAAGTGGACAGCGCAGATGGTAGCATGGCTAGTGATGAGACGGTGGCGCAGGGCATCAAAATGCTCCGCCGAGGTGGCCACCGAATTACGGAGACCGCGGCGCAGAAGACGTAGCGAGAAAACGAAATCCTCAAGCTCGGTGAATTGCGAGACCATCGACGCCGCTGTGGCTTCAGATCCCCAGAAAAAGTCACCGGCGTGGCTAGCAAACTTCGCTGCCAGCGCGTCGCTCTCGGCCCTAGAATAAAAACAAACAGGAAAATCTCTTTTTTTGGCATCTCAAGTTGCAACTAGTTTAGGGATGATGCAAAGAGCGGTGATACAGGTAGCACAGTTCTTCATACCGTATGACATGAAAAATTAATTGTGCAAATTTTGTTTCTCATTGCCACAGACGTCGTCCCAGTTAAATAGCTCAACTTACAAGTAGCGCTCAGTCTCCCGCACAGTCATGGCGTTCATAGCAAAGGCGAGGAGGGTGGTGGTGCTGTCCAACCACCGAATCAGGCCACGTGTAGAGCTTACCGGCACTACCGCATAGGTGCGGAGGGGCTCAGCAGAGGCACTGGTGGAGGTGGTTGCGGTAGCGGAAGCAATGGCATAGTTTGCGAAACCGAGAAGACGCTGAATACTCGTGTCCTGACGCAGGTCCTCACCCCCTTTGACCAGCCAACCACGCCAGTGACCATCGTTGCCCAGAAGACGCACCAGTTTGGGTCGTCGTAGACTAGCCAGGCACTTTGATGGAGATCGTTTTAATGCATAAAAGGTCCATCAAAAACTGCTCATAAAATACAGACTGAGAAAAAGTTTACATCGCTCCTTTAGCTACAATTATGGACGTTGCAACAGTTCAGTGACTAGCGTGAGGCGCACCTTGACGTTTAAGTCAACACGTTCGACGGTTACAACTGCTTGTCGTTCAGATGAAGAATCCAAGCACTGGCCCAGCATTTCGATTGGGTCCTGCTCATCCGGAGAAAAGTTAACCAACCACTGCGAAAACTGGTCCATCCTCGAGGTCTTTGGAGTGGTTGGCTTGTACGCGGAAATTATTCGCTGGATAGCACAGTCAAAATTGTGAAGAGTAATATTTTGGAGGGCTTTACAGTCATGTCCGAACTCCTGTTGCACCAGATCACATAGCTAAAATGGGGAAGAGATTGATGTGGATGTAGTTTTTGCTTCTAGTCAAACTTCATGTGAAATGGGCTACTAAGGCAATTGTGTATTAAAAAACGACTCTAAACTTGCTGCCTTAAGCCCAATAAATGACTAGATGGCAAATTTACAATCTGCACTGCGCATTGTCGACCTGTGTTGGCATTGATAGGGGTTGATGAAATCTCTAAAATGAAGAAATAAATAATAAAGTAAAAAGAAAGCGTTAAGATCTCAAAAGTGGTTTCTTTTAAAGTAACCTGCACTATGGAGTCGAAGGAAACCGTGCTCCAGGAGACTGTTACAGGACGTCACGAGATCAGCACGGTTTGAACAGTCAGAGCGGATACTTTTTCTCGCGTAACTACTCGCCCAATCCTGAAATATTGGTAAAATTATGAGACCAGTAAGGTACCCAAAAGCCTAGTGATTCACAAAATGTGATTTAGGGCTTTTTGGAGGGGCAATGCTGATGGGAATACCTACAAGCTCCAAAGAGCATTCTAGTATTCCCATTTGATGATCAGCTCTTGAAAGTTCAGAGGGTTAGGTTCTTGTTTAAGCCCTCCCAAACGAAGGAGAGGTGTACTTTAATTGGTGCTGATAATCGCTTGAATGCGCAGGTCAAGGTCAACACGCACCTGAATTCACCAACAGATAGACTCACACCCAGCCAATCCCTGTGCTCCAACTACCAGGCGCATGGCCACCGCCCTTACCCCTTTTGCTTAATAATTATGTTGGTGATAAAGATATTTGCTCTAAAGTCTGTGTTAGTAGCAGATCCGGTTGGGAGCTCGATAGAAGCCAGGCTCTACAAACAATGAAATCCCAGTCTATAAAATTTGGTAATACAGGTCATAATAATTAGCAAGGTGGAATTCAGGTCATGCACCTAGAGTTATTACCACAGACGGTTTCAACGTCGCCCGTTTAACCTCTCGCAACACCCGAACCATTAATAGGCTGCATTGACGTTTCACTGCGCTCTGGAGGCCAACATTACCTTCAATTCCTATGCAAACAGTACGAAGGCCTATTCAATAATGATCTGGACACTCGGGATGACGTATAAAAGGTTCACTTCCTACGCCGCAGGCGGGGTTCAGCAAAATCCACTCAATACCCAGACCTAATATTTTATTTTCTAAATTTACAGGACTGCACTTTCGATGAGACAGGGGAGTCTTTACGATGACGACTCGATGGGCCAACATCACTAATCAGCATGCCATACATAGTAGCTGGTTATGCAAAAGACCGAGGATTTTCTGATGCACATCGAGAACGTGAAGGGCATGCGCAAACGACTCAATCTGGAGTCTACATCTTCAGTGTCCAATCACCGGAATTTGCATATATTCGGGTGCGCCTGCTGAATCGCCTAGAGCACAATTCCAACATCATGCTCGAGGCAATCCGGGATGAACACCAACACCTCGCCTCGCGTGACATCAATGTGCTTCAGTCTAGGAACCGAGTCAGTTCCTAGGTCCATGGTATACGACGACCCAACCAATTTACAACACGCAGACCAAGCCCCTCCAAATCCAGCCAATGTACTATTAACCAAAAGGTAAATGTCAGGAAAAATGGAGCACCTCTTTCTCCCTGATGGCATTGTGGGAATCGACACTGGCAAGTGCTGCCCCCAGAGACATTGCAAGTGTTGCCAGTTCAACGACACTGGAAGTAATGTCGATCCAACTCCAATGGAGACACCAACAAGCACAGGAAAAGTGGTCAAAACAAGCCAAAAAAAGTCTATAAGCCACCTAACGTAATGAATGTCTTCTAGATGAACACACCCGGTCGGCAAAGGTTTATCATCGTCGGACTTAATGGCTGTATGATGCAACTACAGTTGGATACTGACCCCAACACTACTGTCCCATGGGAGGGACTCTGGTGTCAACTCGGCAAACCATTGGCCGACGGCAGACCACTCGGACCGCCATTAATGTAGATGGTGGTCAATTGAAGCTCTCATAGGAACTCCAGAACTCCATGTCTTTCCGTGATATGCCATTCATCAGGACGTGTTACATCATAAAGCCCAACCTCGACCTACTCGACCCTGACTGGTTCGAAAAAGTGGGTTTGAAGGGATTACTGATCAATCCAACTGATGTATTAAAGTTGTAATACATTCCTATTTCAATAAACACCGCATCACGAATTTGTAACCAGGATATAGTGAGTAAATAAGTATTTCTTTGAGACTGGCTACCATCATCACCCAAAATTAAATCTGATTTAAAATGGGCAACAAAGTGTGCAAGCAGTGATGCGATTTACTTTGGGGGGCTTAAAAAATGTGGTAAATAATGTATGTGTGACAGTAATAGAAATATTTGCGTAGCAATTCTCACCTTGAAAACGATGTCGGGGTCATCGAAATACTCCAACTCTGCGAGGAGTCGATTCAGTCTTACGTGTTTTGAGAGCATGCTTGATAGTCTTCCAAGAAAATCAGGCAGTAAGTTAATGTGGGGGATTGCAGGTGGTGTTAAAATAATCATTCAAATCGAAGTTGGCACTCCTTCATTAAGCGAAATCATATTCTCGAACACATAAAAGTCAATATCACCTCAATTACAACAAATTGAAGTAAAGGTTAGCATAAAGAAATGGTGTTTCAAGAAACTTTGTGCTGATGTTATATTTAAATAATAGATTCCACACACCAATTTGTCTACATTTCCTAGACATATCGGATGCATTTTCAATGTAGTTCATAATACTATCCACTTTAGGCGTAAAATGAGGTGTAGGAAATTTTCCCATCAAGCTTACTCTGTGAAAACTGATATTGCATCCCCTTTCCCATCCTCGGTTAGCTTTACAGCAAATTGTTCAACTAAGGACTGCCCATCATGTTTCCAGCCACACGCCGACGTCACCAAAACTCGAAATGGGAGAGCCAGCGCCTGTGAGTACCTTTGTGCAATCCGTCGAAGGATATCCGCCACTAGACAGGCCGCTCCCTCAAGCGGAGCATTTAGGAGTCTGTCAAACCACTGGGAGAACATCCACGGTGGCAAATGCTTCGTCTGTGAGCGGGAACGAGGAGTGGAAAGACAAACTCGAACAGAAAAAGGCAAGAAGATAAGGAGGGGTTCAACAGACCAATTCACAAAAGACACCGGGGTCGTGCTGTGGAGCGGACTTGCAACGAGCCACTTCGACTTGCAGTACCCGACCGAACCGGATGCGGCCGCCCTTAGCACCCATCCGCATTGCGGTTAGCACGGAGCGAGTGAAAATATCCGCGTAGACATCACGATTTCTCCCGCCTTCCATTGTCAAACATAAGATGAGATTGCATACGCGATAAAATGAAATTTGAGTCCAAATGCTTGTGTTAATTTTTGACTTTCCCCAAACTTTTATGATAGTTTGAGCTCCAAAGTAGTAATGTGGAGCTCTGCTAATGTCAACAACTACACTACCTTGTCTCTCTTTACCTCCTACAACAGTTAGGCGTTTCATCATTGTCTAATTAGATTCCAGATAAGTGCATAAGTGCAGCATCCATACTTTAGACTTCGTGAAACTTGTCCTCATCATTTCTGCTAAAAAACAAAAACGTCGTTTTTAACTTGTATATTTATCGCAACTTAACAACAGAGAGTCATGAACTTGTTGGAAGTGAGAACCAGGCAGTAGTAACTCAAGATTTTTGGCTCACCTTCACTGATTCGTGTACTGCAAAAGTTTGCCACTTCCAGCAGGGCCTCATCAGGGCTGTGAGCAAGGAGATTTCGTCGATAGATGGCCTTTTCCGCCGAAGGTGATGAGCCTCTCACCGCTGACCAAACACCCATTGCTGAATCCACACACCGCTTGAAGAAGACGAAGGCGCTAGACTCTAGAAAATCCACCTCTTTCACTTCACTCAAACCGCAGATCTGTGAGAACCTTGTCTTCAGTGTGGGTTGGAGGGAGGTCGTGTAGCGTCTTAAACCTAGGTCACTCAAACGACCAGATTTCTGGAAATCATGGAATGCAGAAAGGATTCGAGCCGTGGAGATGGCGTGGGAGAATTGAGCCAGGGCTGCATCCTCGTTGCCCATTGAAGGTAGCTGGCGAAGTGCTTCATAGATCTCGATGCAGTGAGCTGAAAGAGGCAACCGGAGTGTTTTAAGAAACGTTGCTAGAAGACAGCTTTCAAAAGAAAAACAGAAATATTCGAGCAATATCACCGAAATGATTGCTGGATGAATGGGTAGTGCGAATCAGTTTGGTTGAATTACCGAGTCCGACAAAATTGCCATGTAGATAAGATTGCTGTTTCTAGGCGTCTCAAAAGAAACCAGTGATTAGTCTAGGGTGTGAGAGCACGTTAGTGGACACTATTTGAAATTAGCTCAATATCTCGGGGCCAAGTGTCGGACACGAGACACCCACAAAACCCAAGGCACTAACCAGGAGAGGCAATACATTTAACTGCATAGTTCTTGTTCGCGACCAGATGCACCATGAACACACCTTTAATTCCTATTAGTTTGGAGCATATTCTAATCACTGGTAGATAGTAAGACTTACAATTTAGCGAGAGGCACCGAAGAAGCCCATTCTCAAGGTCCGCAGAGGGATTATTGTCCCTTCCAGTCGCACTGGCACAAAAAACTATGCCCTGAGAGTACGCGGAAATCCAAGCGCGCGAGAACGTGCTGCACCAGGCGAGATGACGGTACTCGCTATCATCACCCGCTTGACCAAGCATTTGGACCAGCTTATACAGTGGTGTGAGCTGATTGATTGCCCGGTGGGGATTACCACTGCGCGAGAACGCATTACTACACTCAAGACGAAAGTTAACGACCGCGGGCAGCAACTGCTCATTGAGTGGTAAACACCCAGCTGCCGTCATTTTGGAGAGGAAGAAGAGACTAAAACCAAGAAATAAGATGTGCATTGGCCTTACCGGGAAGTAGTCAAGTCTTCACTGACAACAGAACAACGCTCCTGCCAGGTGTGGAACAACTTTGATGCAGAATGTGCATCCAATCCTTCTGCGGAGGCTTCCAGAAATTCTTTGAGTTCTATAAGGAGTTGCGTCTTCTGTAGGCGTGTGTTTCGGCATTCTTCTGAAGACCATGTCTAGAACACGGTAAGTGGAGGGGTATGAGAAGTACCTGCCTAAGGCTCTTGAAGGCCGATTTGCAACGAAGTTGAGCTCTACTTAAATCCTCACAAAGCACGCTGAAAATTGCCAACTCGTAGGCGAATCTGGTCTATTGAAAGCTAAGAAAATTGAAGGGATTCCAAATACCTCAAAGTCCTGCGAAGTTGAACGCAGACCGGACTCCATTATACGACAAAAGCGGTACAACGCGTCAGTGTCTAATGCGCTGTGGCTGAAGATAACTTTGTTTATTTCAGCTGAGAGACACTGGTGTAGGCGTGAGTGGATGATTTGAGGGATTACACTCTCCATTGGGTATGGATCTGTCCATAAAGATGCTAAAAGGAGTTAGTACATAAATTTGCAAGCATAAACACATCATAAATGCAAGAAATTATATTTGAATCACCTAACAACTAAATAAAAAGCCCTCAATCAACTTTGAACTCTACCCAGTGCTTGCATTGTCTTTCATCTCACCGCTGTGAATTGAGGAAGTAGGCAACAATGCAACTCGAATGACGCCCAAAACGGGGAAGGCGAAACCTTTGCAAAGTTGCGCTCACAGAAGTTGTTAAACTCTTGGAGTCCAGCTGCAGCTGCAGAGGAAGCAAGTAGACCTCTGCCAAAGTACGCCTGAATTAGCGAGCCATTTTGACGCAATTATCACTGTGTCTATTTCGAGCCAAGGTTGAACGAACAGACAAGGTGGGTCTCAACGCGTAAAGTTAATAAACGCACATCCAACGTTTGGAAGTTTGTCTTGACATTAAATGTAAAGCGCTTTGTGCCATCTTACTACCAATCGCTACCAGATAATGTGACTTGAATTAAATGGCTAGGTAAGATTTCGCAGGACCAAAACAAAGCCTACAGTTAACTAAACGGTTGGCGTCCGTTTGGTAATCCAAATTGTATTAGGGACTGTCCTAATCAGCGTTGCTCAAACCACAGACTGAACTGGCACTTATTTTGAAGGTCATACCATTGTACGAATAGACGGAAACAGGCAAACCTTTCTAAAAGGCAATACTGGCAAAAAAACACTTCCTTAAAGTGGGAATCTCAAATGCTTTTGATCAGTTGAATGTCATGCATTTGGGCATTAAATGGCTTCTGATAAGCTGATGGCATCTTTCTCTACTCGACCAGGTCTCTAACCAATAAGATGAAGAGACTTTGGTATTTGAGGCATGGCATAATAAGCTTGGAACTTTAAATCCGGATATTTAGTGATTCAAGAAGCCCACTGACCGAATTCATCGACAACCGTGGCGTTAGAGGTTGAGGGCCTTGCTTCAGTAGCAGTCGAGGAAGGGTCATCTGTCATTGTGATGAGAGAAGTCGCGGTGGAGGTTGCGGCGACATCCAAGTCTTTCCAAGAGCCGAGGCGAGCAAGGCATTGCAGTAGCTCCTCTCTGCAAACCAACCGAATTTCTGCATTTAGACCGGCCGGGCACGTTGACCAAATGCTGGATTCTGTTCCTTCGCCTTCTCCTTCGTTAATTTTGTCTTTATCATCGTCATCGTCGGCGTCAGAGGACGAGGTAAGCAGCTGCAATAAAATTTTAATCAGAAGAAGAATAGTTGATAATTGCTACAAATCAGAACGATGGTTTTCCAACAGTACGATAAATCAAGTGAATGCATTCCCTAAATTGATGGTGTTGATCAGATTGAAATGACCTATGATAGTAGTACATAGGCACCAAATCGGTTGTGACCTAAAATCATCGTACTATTTCAATGAAAGCCTTACACTTGCCGACTGTCTATAAGGCGTGACTATGCTACCGTAGTGATTGCATTTCATAGTTAGCTCGACTGGGATTTATGCGAATGAATAATCTCCTGGCAGTGCAAATCAGCTAATACAGGTTTACGCAATTCATTTGGCTCCTTACAATAAGAGGTGAGTGTTGAAGGTGGTTTGGACTTCAGAAAAGGATTCTTAAACTTTAAGACGAACGCCTACAACAGATGTTTTGACTATTTTATTGTCGTAGATTGGCTCAAGTATGAAGTACGGATCTGTCCTAACCAATTTTAATAAAAGCCGATGGGTAAATTTATAATAAATCAACTGGTGATATTTTGTTTTAAACTCAAAGCGTTTAAGTTTTGAATTTCAAATAACCTTCCATAAGTAATTAACGACCTGGCCTTCGACTAATTGGATATTTTAATAGAGTGTTCAGTGGCTATGAAATAACAGTAATTGCCGAGGACGTACATCAGAGAGCTGCATAAAAGCACTCTCATAGTCACCGAACACCTTAGCAACAATCGCCGTCCCCAGACGCTCAAGAAGGACGGTCGACTTTGATCCCGTAATCCATCGATCGCAGAGCCAGCCGAGGAGCTCATCGCTTCGACCCAGGTCCGCGTAGAGACGCGTCAGCTGCCACCAGCAAGTGGCAGCGGTGGTGGTGGTGGTGGCGAGCTGTTTGTTGCTGCATTCCATTGAGGCAATTTCAAATTCCTCTTGGGGCAAGATGAAGACGGGCAGAGAGGAGGTGAAAAAGCGGCGGGTGGTGGCCGTCCATGGGGAGGGTGTTGACATGGATTGGCGAATGTATTTTGAGCTGTGAAAGAAACAGATCTATTTAAATGCTCAATGTTGTGTTAGAGGCTAAGAACTGATTAAATTTTTTGCTAGCCAATCTGGCTGAGGCTTACTGGTATTATGGTTTAACGCATGCAAAAATCTGAAAAGTCGTCTATTAACTTGTCATCCTTTTTAAAGGATAATAGAAGCAAACAACTTTTACAACACCCAACTGTTGTATGAGATCAAAAAGTGATTCTTTTCGGAAATCACCTGCAGACGTTCAGTTTGATAGCTTTAAACGAGTTCTCGAATCACCGACTAAAAATGAATATTAGTGGAGAAAACGAATGTCATATGCTTACTGGCCTCCTTACAGCTTTGAAAGACCTGATTTGTGGAATAAAGAAGATATGAATGAGCCAATGATGTAAAGTAATTAGTAGAAAAATATTAAAACGCGTTGAATTCCCATTAGGAAGCTACGTCACTCATGAGCCAAACATGACAACACCTTCAAAGCTTTTGAAAAACACCTACTTTGCCAGCTCATTCGCAGGTAACAGAGGTGCAAGAATTACTACACACAAAGCCAAACTGAACCAAGATTTAGATAAATATTTAGGAAATTTGCAATCCGTCATTTTGAGGGCATGATGCAGTTACGGGGAAAATCAGACACTTTATTCAAGTGGCATTCACCGCCTCATTGCAGCAGCACAGAAAGCCTCCTCCAACACCAGCGTGCCAATTGCAGTCTGTCCAGCTGAAATCGCACTAGCAGCAAGAAGAGTCGGCTCCGGCAGAAGATTAAGAACCCTCCCCTCCAACCCACTCAGATCCCACAGTAGTTGGAGACAGACGTTTTGACCACGCAACAGCAGACCTGCCAGAGCACCACCTAGTCCTTTCACAAAGATGTCACTACTAGGAGACGTCACCGTTGAGGCGATTACTGCTTCGAATATAAGCCCGAGGAGGACGGATCCACATCCCAATGGATCTGCATTCGCTAACTGGAAGAGAGGCTTCAAAAGTGCCTCCAGAGTTAGTGTCTCGACGTCGGGTAGAAAACTGAGACGATGACGACGACAGAGGCGGGCAGAATCACTGAGTGAGGTGTCGGAGGTAGAGGTGGTCTCGGCGTGCTGGCGCTGAATGGTTCGTTGCTTAAAGAACTCTTGCAAGCTACTACCCGCGTGGATGTCAGGGGATTGAGCGACAACGGTGGCGGGGAATGCAAACTTCCGACGCAAGTGCTCAACGCGAGAAAGCTAAACAATAGAAGGCGAAAGGATGGGTGCATAGCAAAAATACATTGTTTATAATTGGGTTGCGAATATTTTTAAAGGTTACTTGTTGCAATGGCAGTTCGGTAAATTCAATAGCTACTTAACGCATTAATCTGCAGAGTGCTTTCACGCATAGTATAATTGAAGAAAAATTGCAAATTACTTTGCTGAAGACCATTTTCTAGTGTTTCAAATCGAAGCTAATGTAATATCTTGAATGCCAAAGTTGTAATCGCAATATAAAAGAAATGACGTCAACCTGTCACACTATAAAGCTAAATTTCGTCACAAGATTCGGGGTACTCCTCCCTTGTATATTGCTCATAACAAAAAAGCTGCCATTACCGACGCGTAAGGAAGCGGAAATAGTTACGCAAACCTCAATGATTTTTTGTTTATTCTGTTAGTAAAACAAAAATAGCCTCCTTGAATGTTCGAGAAGGAGTTGTCTTCAAAGGTAAAGACTATTTAAGAACCTCCGAAGGGTGTTTGACTCAACACAGAAAAAGCAATGCCACAAAAAAGCCAGCTCTCCGGTTAGAACCCGTCTCAAAAGTTAGTCCTTTGTGTCTGAGTCTTTATAATGTTGTAAGATCGAAGTGGACGAAGGCAAATGGGATATGCACATTTCCAATGCAACCTGCCCACCAGAGGTAGAGGTGCATAATGGATCGCATTAAAATATGAGCCATTTCTACTGTGACACAGATTTATTGTTCAACATTTGCAGCCACGCACCTTATTCCAAAACGTTTGATCACCTCCGCTGTGGCCAACATAGAAGCACTACAACAGAGGTTGTTGAAGGTGGCAGTCGTAGGGGAGCAGGGTCTTCGTGATGTGATGATATTTAATTACTACAGGGTAATTCGAGTCTTATGTGCTATAGCTTGCATATGGTTCAAGTCATATCATCCGCAGTCCCATCAATTTAATCTCACGCCACGGTTATATTGTGCTATTCCAAGGTTAAAATGGCATATAACTTCTTTAATTTTTGAAAAAAAACCTGAAATCAACAATGGGAACGGAGGTCCAAAATGACCTATTCTGCTGCAAGACCAAAAATTCGACTCAGATTCGATCAAACCCGATGTTAATCCACTAAACAATTTTTCATGGTGTCATGAACATATATGGTTCAAAACCAGCCGGAGAATTTACCACTTTCATTCTACCTTACACTCGCATATCCCAAATTCTTCTCTGCACCCAGTCCATACGCATAAAAACCTACATTTTTAAAGCTCGGCAACTTGTTCCTTTGACGTATTTGAGTGCTGTTTGAAGAGACAAATAATGACTTCCCAGAGGGCCTCGAATCCGTGACCATTGGGCTGACTTGTGCGAAGGCGGAGGTGGAAGGCATTTCCTGTGTTTCCATTAGCTGGATCTCTGTAGCACTTCCTTCTGGAAGAGCCAGGGTGGCATAGCCGGCATCCACGGCTTGTGTTTGGCTCCGCAGCAGTTGTTGGGTTCCACTCAGCACAACTGGATCCAGCATGAATCGAGAAGTGGAGATGGACGTTCGAGTGAAACTGGTGTCAAAGTATGAATGATTTTACTCAAAGGAGAATTTCCCTTAACTTTTGGGCATAAAAGCACGTGTGTGCCGGTCAAATAATCTACGAACAGATAAATTAAACTCTCATTTCCGAAGGGAACTTTCAAACAGACTCTTAAATGAATTGTGACTGCTTAAATAAAGAGTTATACTTCAGTGTATTAGTAAAAACCTATTTTCGAAGGTAGTCCATCCCATTTACAACAATTTATTTGCCCAAGCCTTTAGGATATTCATGTCTTTGCGAAAAGGTTTTGAACCAGTGATGAATGTTCTTTGTTATTGCATTTTTTGCTTCGTAATCAGAGTCTTGATTTTAAGTCAAAAAGCCAAAAAATATCAACAAAGTTTCACTTTAAGAGCTCACAAAGCTTAAAAACTGCATTTGAAAATCCCTCAATACAAGAGATGCTGCAGGGGATTTTACACTCTAGTGCTAGTCCTTTCAAAAGAAACCGTAAAAATCCAGACTTTTAGTTAACATTTTTCCTTCCAGCCAGCAAATAATTAAATTCTACATAATGGTAGCAGAAATCCGTTAACTATACCCCGGACGTCTGCGATTATGTTCCTCTCTCCACTCCTTGATCAAACTCACTGCTGCCACGAAACAAAGCTTCTGCAGATCTAAAAATACCACCCGGCTTTCATGCAACCTCTTTTCAGAGTTCTTTCCTGTTCCTTATGACTGCAGTTGCAGATGTCTAGACGTAGGGGACACCTTGACTCCATTGCACGAACATGACTACCTTCGAAGCTTTCCGTACATATTTTGACATCCTGCGAGAAATAACTTTACGCCCATACCGAACAAACGTGTTGATAGAAACGAGTTTTTACCTCCTACTCACAAAAATCGTCGGTTTCTTGACATATTACATACTTTACCACCATACATTTTGTAAATAAACACCTTGCAAAACATAAAGAGCCAGTCTGCTGAGGAGGAGTAGTTACGTAGCCTTTCATTTTCATCATTTACAAACAAAGACAAAGTGAACAAAACCCATAAAGTTGTCTCGCATAAATGTCCAGGACTAACTTCATGCTTTGTTGCCTTAAATATAAGCAAGACGCTAGATAAAGTCAAACATGCCTTGCTTCCTTGAAAGAACAATGTGGATCGAGAGGATTCTGTCGAAAAGGATGACGAAACTCTGCCGACTTAATAGCCGGTTCCAGAACCACCTCTAGGATGGTGGACACAAGATGCTGTCCAATCCCTCCTATCAGAGCCTGATCGACTGTGTCAGCATGACGGCTGCTGCTTAGCAACTGGAGGACCGTAAGACAGCGAGAGAGAGAGGGAGAGCCACCCAGAAGGGGCGAGTCGAGGCAGTGTTGGGAAATGTGTTTTCGCAATTGGTGACGAAGTTGTTGATTATCCTCCGCACAGAGTCCGTAGGATAGACCAAGATTACAGACCTTCTGAAAGAGAAAAGGGGTAGCGCAGCGTAACCGTTCTAGTTTATTTTGGTGTGCTTTTTAGAAGAAAAATCTATGAAAGGCTCCTCCTCCAGGCTTAGAGATGATTTTATATCTTAACACAAGTCCGCTATTATTTAGTTCTTTTCTTCTTTCACCACTTATTGTAGGTTGTTTGATCACTGACTCACTTGCGTTGAGACATGATCTCGGCGCTTGTGCTGTTACGTTGGTTAGAGAAACGGACACTGTGCGCTGCATACTTCTGAGGTACCCACCACTTCATCCCCAGCAGGCAATGCCTGCTTAGTGCATATATTTCATTTCAAATGATGTTTTTCACTCGGAAGTGCGCAAGAAAACCTGCGTTTCAAAAGTAGTGACAACTGGTTAGCCAGTCTACTGTTCTATGCCTATTTTCACGAGACAAAACAAGGTCTCATAGTTTTCGCCGCATGTCCCAGGGCTTGCCTGTGAGAATACCTAAAATTCAAGATAAGGGGAGCCTGCCTGATCCACCTAAAATAAATTTAATAGTACAACTGAGCACCAGCTACGATACAGAGGCATATATGCATGAATGAGCAGACTGACAGAAAGACAGACAGACGGATAGATAGGTGGATAAAGAGTGGACGAATGAAGGTATCACGGGTTCGTAGATTGAACATGTATAAATTGTTTGATTAGGAAATAACAAATAGAAGGTTTGATATACCAAGCAGAGATGCTTAATTAGAGCAGATTTGGTTTGATAAATAGACGGATGACCGCATGAATACATCAAACACAGAGAGAACAATGGACCAGCGCATTTCAGTCGATTAAAAAATTCATGAACATAGTGCCATTTATTCGACCAATAAATTTAATGCTTCTAAAGGTTAGCATCTCACAAATTTCCCCTTCAATTTACTTCATTTCAACCGAAGAAATGGCATCACTTTTGCTGAAAAGTCCTACCTCGATTTCCGTATCCCCCGCTTCACTGGCACCCTGTCGTGCTTCAACGAATGCCCTGTAGGCTACACGACGCGAGTTGGGTGTAGAATTTGGTCGCGTGAGAGTAGATAATAGTGTTTGTAACAGCCGAAGAATTAAATGCTGAGGCATTTCAGCGCTGAAGTCTTTATCTCCTTGAGATGCAACTAGCGCAAACTGAATCATTCGCAGTATCAGCATAGTCCCGTTGAAAAGTACAATTTCCGTTCTAAGAAAATGACCAAATTATGCATTTTAAAATCATCTTAGTGTTCATGGAAAGGATGTTTATGACAAAAGTTATATTCACCCCCATTTAATCAATTCCATGACATTTGAATTCACCATATTCTGAAATATTTCTATCTTAGCCGTCTGTTCAAGGTGAAAAGCATGCTTAGACCCCTTGAAGTCTTCCATCAACTTGCCAAACATTAGTAAACAGTGCGAGAATGTAGCCGGTTCAATGCTTTCTGGGATTCCCATTCCAAGAAGGGTGTTAGTCAGATGCACAGCAAGCACGGGCCAATGGGATGCGGCGGCGCAGGCGGCCTCAATTGTGCTTGTGATTGGGCCCTCCGAAGGTCGCTTGCGCCGTTGGGCTATGTTCAAGTCATTCACGCTTGACCACAGTTCAGTTACGAGAGGGTGAAGGTCAGTTGGGAGGTGAGAGAGGGGAAGAATATGCCATCCACGACTTTTTAGAAAGTTTTCACTTCCGTCTTGAGAATTGGAGCAAAGTGAGGTGAATTTGGAGGCGAGAAGGCCAGCGCACTCCCAGACAACTGTGAGGAGGGTCTTCTGACTTTGATGCACATATTTGAGGAGGACGTTGATAAATCTGAGAGAAGCGTTAGCGAAAACCAAAACCAGAATTCTACTTACTGAGAGAGAGGGAGATTATCAGTCTCGGGAGAGAAACTGTTGCACGAAGAAAGGATTATTTTGAATAGGTGAAAACGAAATGTCGTCCGTTTGTAGTCTTCGTGGCCTTGAAGCTCAAATAGCAGCTCTCTAAATTGAAAAAATAAGCACATCCATTATTGGGTTTAAGTCGATTTTTCAAAAAAGTGTCGGTTATGATTTTTACCTAAAAGTTTCCATGGTTTTTAGGTGAGGAAAAGTGACTGCTGATACCTCGTCTTTACTTTGACAGAGGCAACCGTGATGAGGTTTCCTATAACTCCCAAAAAATTTCCCATCCACTCCCAATCTGCAAACATTCTAGATGGTTGTGCTCTAGCTCAATCCCTCCTGATTGGCTCATATCAAGCAGAGATGTGACCTAAATGTCCTTATAACTCTTTGAAGACAAAGGCCAGGGTCAATTAGTTACTGCGACTACGCGTAGCTGAAATCCCACTCGGGCTCAGACGCGTGCATAGGTAGTCTCCGCTTTTCAGTTGCCTGGCTTGCACAGGCGCGCCACATGCCCGTGTTGACTCACCCACGTTAGTCGATAAAGACATCTGCCCTGGAGTCTATTGATTATCTGTCGACTATCGATTATCGACTTAATGGCCTCAGTAGAATCGAGACAACTCGGGCGCGTGCACAAGCATTGGCTTGGAATAAAGTAATAAGACAATTTTTAAGGAATTGAAAAACCTTCTGCACTGCTTTGAGCTTACATTTCCGTGGGTGTCGACGCCTGGAAGACAAATTTGCAAAGTATTTATCTGAAGTGACATTAAAGGATTTAAAGAGGGATTAAAAGGAGTAGAAAACTTCGGGTAAGGCTTGATTCTCCATTTTATGACAAAAGAATGGAGAGTATTTCCTTCCAAGTGCTTAAATTATATACCGACTTTTCAAAGACTTTATGGTGCTATCTTAGAAATCGGATGGATTGTAGTGTCTCAAGTCTTCTACGACACCAAAATAAGCCATATTAATAGGGAGGAAGATTTAGTGATGAAGGATATCTGGGTCGGGCAGCTATGGGCATATCCGGAGGGCCATAACGCCTGGTGGAAGGGCGAACTGCAGAGCCTGAAGAGTCTACGTAGTCAAATATTACCAACAAAGAATGTATCAAATCAATATGGTGTAACAATCTTAAAGCTGATTTTCTCTAGATTAAAGAATTTGGCAATCAAAAAAGGTTCTACAGACGATAGAGGAAGGACTTGATGGCTAACAATCATCCATACTTAAGGATACTTCAACAAAGCGGGATAGACATACGTTCAGTTCGTAAAACAATGTCAAACGATTTTGCAACCATCCTTGAGTCACATTAAACGGTGATGGCCACCAGTTAAATCAAAAAGTGAAAGATCGCCAAGCACACTCATTCGAAACCAAAATCTGAGCAAACCAACGCCCTCACTTATATGGGATTGCTACGCCTGTAGGAAGCCAGGACTCAGCCAAAAGACGAAACAACTCAAGGTTGTTTTTCAGCGCTGAAGCAACACCTTCGGGAATACTGGAGGTGTGGTCCTCGCCGGCTTCGGTGGTAGACGAAATCCACGTCCTTTTCAACAGGCATGCAAGAAGAGATCTAGCTGCAGATTTCTCAACCTCAGTGGAGGGTAAAGCATCACTGGAGACACCCCATTCACCGAGAAGGAGACAGAGATCGATGCCGAGAGAGGACAAGCCGCAGGAATCGACTAGAGCTTCTACGCCCGAGGAGGCATAATTGATAAGAACTGGAAGCCAGAGTTTGGCGAACGGCTTGAATACCTGAAATGGACATATATATAGGGTATTAAACTGCATCACTTAAGACACAATCAAAGCTTAATCATTTAGAAATCTTGTTAAATAACTACTTTTTATTCATTTTTAGTTAATTCAAAAATTGTGTTCAACCCATAAAAGGAATATCAAGTAATCAATTTCAGTTCGTTGATCAGTCAAATGAGTTTAGGTTCATGATAGAAAAATTATTAATTTACCAGAAAATTAACTGGTTTTTTCAGCATTTGTATTCTCGTCGTATCTACTAATCGCAATAGGAGATAAGTTACCGCGTATAGTTCCCTAATGATGTAAAAATAGAGGAAAACGCAACTTCTAATACAATCTTCTCTGACTAGTTTCTCATTGCATTTAAAACTCCAGTGGTCTTCCTGTAAGAATGCCAAATAAATTCTCATTCTTATAAACAAATAGGAAGTACTTAATTTTGAATAATCTATAATTAAATCTCCTGTGTGGCCACAAGTTTTCTGGTGAATTTCAAAACATTATCGTGACTGTAAACAAGTCCTACTTGCAAAGTCATGGTCTTGGTTTACTGTACTTTAGTAAACTGGTGTTTGCTAAACTGTATGTTTAGCTTTGCGGAATCTTCGGTCTCCGCGGTTTGTATTTCTGTGGTTTCACAGAATACGGGCACCCTAACAAGAAACCAGTCGTCAGGAGGACTCCAAATACCACAGTGCCTCTGATAAAATTGTCAATTAGGATTTCACTTTCTATAACTCCATTTATTGTGATTCCTCGAACGATCTTGAACGCGCTTACATGACATGGGTAAAAAGTGACACACTGACTAGGGCATTCCTACCTTCCAGTTTGAAGATTGTGCAATTTTCTTCTATGGTACTTATTGTTGGCATTCGATCAGAGAAAACAGACGAGGGTTTTGTCTTTTGCCATACTTTGAGTTGGGAGGATAAACGCAAAATCAAATCTACAACCGCGGCGACGAAATTTCTCAAACCCACAATTGAAAGCACTGGGCGGACAAAAAGTCGGCAGCCGCAACCTAGTTATATCAGTAGACACTGCCTACATTCATAACGTCTGTTTCCAGGACCCGTATATTTCATGCTATGCTCTCCCCGAATTACCTCGGTGCAATTGATGATCACCTTGACCACAAATGCGCGCACGTTGTTGTTGGAACGACTTAAGTTGAAGTGCTCGTAGAGAAATCGCAGAATAGCAGGCATGTCGTTGGAGTTCTCGGACTAAATAGATTTTTCAAAGGAAACATTTATTGAGCATGCATTAGCGAATGCCAGATAAGGTGACTTGTCACCAACCTTTAGGAAACCCAGACGGTGCATGTGTTTCAGCAGTCCCACGAAGCACACCATCACGGAAGTTGTGTTGAGACAATCGACTTCCAAATTAACTTGGACTGCCTCTACATCCTCGTCTTGAGTGAAGTCGGCAGAGGCGGTAGAAGATGAAGGTGATATAGACCCTTTACTTGGACTAATTGGCTTCTTGAATTCGGCCAGAAAATTTGATCCCCTTATAATCTGAGTGGGTTCAATAAAATTATCCATCAAATACCGATACTAACTTCTCCTAAGCTGGGGAATTTAATGCTTTTTTAAAGGGGTTTTCAACTAAATTCTGGCCTTGAATAATGATAGTAGACATTCTTCTTGTTCATTACAGGGTAAAATTCGAAATGAGAGATTACACTTCAAGTGTCGAAATTACCTGAGTTCCCGAAGTTCGTATGAATCGATTAATCTCCACGGAAAAACTACTTCCCTGTAGAAGGTCACCACGATTCGGAACTCCACCAAACGCGCCTCTCTTTTCAATAGATTCATTTGCCTGGAGCCGTAGGTAGGGTTCTCGTTGCGATGGCAACCAGAATTCCTCCCGCAATTCGATGAACGCCGATCGGTACTTGCCTGATCTCTTTGAAAAAAAAATTGCGGTTTAATTTACATGGTGACTTATTGGCTAATAACTAGAGAGTAGAACAGGAAAGAAAGAAGTGGCAGTAACTCACTTGCCTAGGAAAGTTGAGGTTTTTGTCTGTGGGAAGGAAGCGTGAGAGGGGATCACAAGCGAGTACGTAGTTGTAGGTCTTCTCCTGAGTTTGAGTGGCACTCAAGGTGGCGACAAGACATGCCAGACTGGCAGACCATAGAGCACGTCTTAAAATCGAGGCAGTGGCTTCAAGGTCATGGGTCAATGAGGCGTTGGGTGGTGGTTCAAGTGCATCTTTGAGGATTGCGTAAGCCTTCCTGAAGTGCATATAAAAGCATCAAGCATTGCATTTTCATCACTTTGATTGAACTTAAGCAGGAGAAAAGAGGGCATTCCAATTGAGTATAAATGTGAATGGTAGGCAAACAGCTTGATAAAGTCAATCGGGATCCCGGATAACACTATTTTTTGTCATGGGGCATTTATTTATTTTCATTAACTGGGATTAGGCGCAATTTTGTAGGCAAATAGAACAAATTCAATTACCTACCCTATCAGCATGGCGGTCAGTTCCTTTCCCTTTATCTGCACCTTCTGAAGAGGATCTAATATCATCGGTCCAAGAAAGACCTTTAGGATGGATCCAACACCACCACCACTTGTTCCATGGAGGCAGGTCTTAGGAAGGCGGTTGTATAGCACGACAAGGAGATAAAAGGTAGCACTACAGTTTAAAAGCCTCCACATCCAATGTGCCACTGTCAACTCATCTCTTTGCACTCCGATCTCCAGATTCTGGGTCCATTTGACGATGTTTCGCGCACCCACATGTTCCAGAGCAACTGGACCCACGTAAAGGAAAAGTGGTTGAATGAACTTGCGAAAATAGCGATGCCAGAGATTGATGAAGGCGCTTGATGGATGCGCGGAGATGACAGCCTGTTCAAAGACCTCCAGGGCTGAAGTCAACAGTCGCTCTTGGACTAGAGGCCGCGCCCATATTCTGGAAGGCAATACACCTCGTCAACCACGATAAGTGGTGCTACTACTTACCGTTTCATCGCACACTGTAGAGCTTCATCCAAATCTTCGTCCATGAAGTGCTCATCATAACGACAGAATGTCATCGTGAGAATCTGGATAGCTTCAGGGCAGCTGACTGTTTTTAGAAGGGAAAGAACCTAAATATCGGTTACAAGAGAAGGCGATAAAGTACATTGAGTCAAAAAAGTAGATGCAGTTTCAAGCAGATTCATTTACGCCCTATATATGCTTTCAGAGAAATAGTAGATCCACGAACACTTTTTTGTGGCTTTCATAACATAACAGACAGGTTTAAGATGAACAGAGGTGGAAACCTGATCATTTTAAAAGCCAGCTAGTATTTATGCCCCCTTATTGTTACGAAGTAGTATGCAATCATCCGTTTGGCCATTAAAGTATCTACCGTATCAACCGTTTCCAATTGCAAAATATCATTGAAATCAACTACTTATATGTCCCACATAAGTAGTAGCAAAACGTAACAAGTGAGCCGGAAAATGTAACCAGTTCACAGGAGGAGAGGCGATCAGGTCTTATTAAATGAACGGCGGAAATTCATCAACCTTTTTAAACAATTTGCTTCTGCTTTCTTGTACTATCACTTTTACCTTAATCGAAAACTCTCTCCACCTAAAATGAGTAAATTGAAAATTTGTGAGAAAACCCCTTTGTTACAGATTATTCGTAATGAGTGTATGAAGAAGAATGTGTGTCCAAAGTTATGAAATAACGTAGCTTCCACGAGGATGGACGCACATCAATCAACGTCTAACGAGCCAAACTCACTGATCTCAAAAGGGTCCCACATTCACTCAGTTTTGTGGAAGAGCGCGCAAGCTCCTGCGGATCTAGGGGAAGATTTGAGGCAAGAAGAAGCTTAACAGCTTCAACAATCTCGGTGCGATGTTCACTTCTCAATTCAAGTGTGATGGGAGTGATTTCCGGTTGAAGGAAGAAGGCCAACATATCAAGAAGTTTTACCTGTGGCAAGAAGAAAATAAAATAAACGACGAGAAATAAGTTAAAAAATTATTTCAAATAGTTTATAGATTTTTACTTTGGCGGAATTTTTTAGCGTCTCCGTTTTGAGAAGGTTCAAGTAGGTCGTCACGAAAGTATTTCGATCAAGCTCCTGTAATAGGAAAAAGGACTCCTTATGGTTAGGTTGAGAAAATATTGCAAATTATACTTGGAGAAGTGATATTATAGCAGTGACGATTCGTTGACTGCAAACACTTTCTTAATTGTCGTCAATTTAATAAACTGTAATACTATGGATGATAGTACCAAAAAATCTGGAACATATTCTTCCGATAAAATAAGATTGAGATCTCTCTATAAAAGAATGAAATAGTTAAAAATTCGTCCCATTTGATGGTACATGAGTCGAATGTCACATAGTATTTGCTTGTAGATGTTTTTTGACAAGTGATAAGCAACATCAGTGCAGAAATCCACATTATGCTTTCACTGGAAAGGAAAAGGCGACCACAGTAGTAGACAAAGGTGAAGTAGAGTTGGAGAGAAAATAAACCATTTCGAAATTCTGCTGATGCGATAAATTATTGCTTATAGCCAGTCCTCATTACCTACCTTTGATAATTATCGTTAACAAGATAACATTGGTATTTAACAGTAATCAAAAGCTTGCTACTAATGGGAACGTGGAAGTAGTTCCTTATTGTTTGGTGCACAAAAATGACCACCGTGTACCAACAAGACACGGTCGGGGTACGCAACTGAATGGATTCAAAACTCACAACTTGAGAAAGAGAGATAACAGCTTCGAGAAGGTCAACACAGACCTCCCTCCCAAAATTGTTGTCTTTTAAAAAGGGCTCTATACGTTGGCACCATACATTAGCAATCCCATCACACAACTGGTTTGTTCGCATTCTAAAAGAATATGTTGAGAAGTTAGATGGTGAAGATGCAATTACAGTGATCCAATCTACTTACTTATTCGGATCTTTTGAATACATGCCCAGGGATTTGAGTAGGATAGACATGATTGCATTTGGAGCATCTAATTGTACGACATCTTCTTCACTTAATCCCAGAATGGTTAGAAGATTGACTGGGTAGATCAAACACTCGTCTGATTGGTCAATTGCCTTTAAAAGCACTTCTGCATCAAAGACAATCTGCAATGCGGGTAATATTACCCTTTTTTAACAAGTACTTACTTGATAGTTGAGACATGATGCAATAGCGAATGCAACTTGGGCAATTTTGGCCAGTTTGTCTGATGAGCCCAGTGTGCTCTAAAGAATAAGCAGTGATCGGTGGAAAGGTCATCTTGCCTCTTTAAACGTGTCGACTATGTGTTGGCACACTTTCAGAGATATGTAGTCAGAAAACAATTCACGAAGACCGAGATCCTTCTTGACGGTGATTAGAAGTAGTGGTATGTTTGAAAGGATTTCTGTGAGATCAGCAATCTGCCCCTGATCTGTTAAAGCAAACTCACCGCTTTCCTCAAAAAGTCTGATTTTAAATGAAGGTTTCAGGAAATCGACAAACCTATGCAGCTTATGTAATTGGGACATTGAAGCCATGGTCCAGGTGAGACACGTTTTAGGCAGCATTCTTAACACCTCGACGGCCTATAAGTGATTATTAAACCGAATCGACACAGCACCTTATCAGCTGGTTCGATTTCCATAGTTGTAGGCTTTAAGAGGCTACGACCAAGAAAATTCCATACGGTGTGATTTTCAGAAAACACACTACTCAAGTCCACTCGTGGCTTTGAATGGAGAATCGCGAGCAAGAACTTTATAACTGCGGTTGATTCATCTGGAGCCATGCTTTAGAAAGTAGGATAAGAAAATTAAAAGGTTTACTTCTCTTCTGCTCCACAGTAGCGCTTCAGAAATGCGATAATACGGCTTTCAGGAAGTTGAATTGCTTCAAAAAAGGCCGTGTTGGTTATAAGATTGGCGGAAAGTAGCCAAGCGTAGTTATTGAGACAACAGGTAAACCCACTCGATGAATCCAATTTCCATTCAAAACTGGAAAAAATAGAACATTACGTCGATTTAAAATAAATTAGTAGCCATACGTTGATATGAGGGAAGCCGTGTCAGGAAGTACTTTTCGAATGAGTCGTAAACTAGACGATGAGACGATTTGCTCCACGAGTTCCTGGAACAACTTTCCGTTGAGAGGGTCACGACAAGCCAGTAGAAGGGATTTCAGGCAAGAGGGAACGGAAGCTGTTTCCCAGGATGTTGGTTTAAGCGATTCTGCCATGGGGTTGGTTTTGACAGTTCGTGTCAAACGAGGCTGTTTTTCAGGGGTTACGCAGTCGTCATAGATCAAGCCTTCTGGCGATTTTTTCATTAATTCAGTGAGCAATCCGACTGCTCGTTTTAAAGCAGCAGCGACGGGACCTTGACCCGGTGCTAGGTAACAGTAAGAAAAGACCTCATAGCCAACCTGATAAAAGGGATCGCTTGAAGGCGTCGATAAGGAGATAGACATGCTGAAAGGCCATTTCTGGTCGGGCACTAAAAAACAAGATTTTGAATGACTACCATCCGCCCCACCTTAGGAGATTGGCTATTGTGTTGGTGAAAACTTGAGCTGCAGCTCCATCTTGACACAGACCTTTCAAATTTAGCCTGAGTAGATCCTCAAATGTTTGATCGCCGATAGAGGCAGGACGTCTCTTATTGCCAGTGGTTTCAGAGCTCATCCACTTGAAGAAATCTTGAAGACACGCAGAGGCCAGCTTCGTGCGTCTTGTTTGGACTAATTCTAGAGCGGGAATGGGTGGAACAACGCAGTTGCCCTACCAGAAAGTGGCCACCGTGAGTCGATAAAGCCACAAATATCATCTTCGGGTGGAGCAAGACATAAAATACGTAGAATCACTTTCTGCAGAAGTTTAGCTTCACACAGGCCTGCCATTCGATAGCCCGCATACCAATGAACCAATTGAAATGCGAGGCATCGGAAGAGACGGCAAATTAGCTAGGAAAAAATCAATTTATGTGTGTTAGTTTACTTGATCAGTGTCAGCTCCCAGAATGAATGTCACATGAAAGAGGAGAGACCAGTAAGCAGAGTCACTCTCCCCGATTGGATCGCTGGGATCCGGGGCTATTTCACGCTGTTTGATGAGTCCAAAAACAATATACTCGTGCAAATATTCGGCTGCAGACACTCTTGCTTGACGAGAAACACTGGTATTGACTAGGGGCAAATTAAAAAGCAAAGATAAAAGTACTCTGATTGGTTGATTTGGTGGTGGACTTGGGCCTCCAGAGAAGGATACGAAGGAGTCGTGCAAACAATCGTACATCAGAAAGCCGTATATACGGCCGCAAATCCGGAAAAGGTAAACACAAAGTAAGATCATTAAAAACACCCTTTTCTGAAGGTAGAATATTTCCAAAGATGGTTCCATCTTCATTAGGTGTTTCCACCTAAAATGATTTATATTAAAATACAAGTAGCAACCAACCAAATTGAGAAGTTCCCAATGCTGCGCATTCTGTCCAATAATTTCAATGATCTTCATTTGCGCCTTACTGAGCGGTGAATCAAAATTTAGTCGATTTGGTCGTCCAGCGATTGCCCTTAGCGTCGGACGGATCCCCACCCTATGATCAGACCGCCGTGAGCGTTGACCGATAAGAGGCGGTGGCGCCTTGCTCGCGATTGGTTTGTCATGATGGATCTCTAGTAGGCCAGCTAATGCTGGCACAAGACTCCCAAATGCCATTGGATAGGTTGAGGATTTAGATTTGATCTCTATTAGGAGAAAGGAAAGAATCTATATTTAGACCAGATCAATAATACGTGTGATTTTGACACAACGACTAACCATCCAACCAGGACTCAACGGCGGAGGCGGCAGCGGTTGCTAGGTGCTCACAATGACCTTGCGAACCGGCCAATTGACAGATGGAGGCGATGATATAAGCAAATTGGCTAAAGAGCCTGCCTTCGGGGTGCAACGTGAAGACTGAGAGAGGCAAACTGAGAAGGCAGGAACAACGAGCGGTACTGAGGTCATCCGCGGAAAGAGCTCCTGTCGGTGGAAATGCCTCCAGCAGGGAGATTGCAAATGATCGCAGGTGAGTCAAGGTGGGAGAGGTGCTGCATTCTGTTTCAAAAAATTAATTGAAATTCTATGCAATAGTTGATTCCATGTGCAAAGAATGAAATGTGTAGCGTTGAGGCAAATTACAAATTAGCATTTTCGACGTCCCGCTTGTCACTAAAAATATTGTATCGTTAGTAGTAACTTGCATTTTTTGTTGAATCATAAAATGTATCCGCGTAGAAAGATGGGAGCAATTAGTGGTACCTATTAGAGAACCAGAAAAAAGTATAAGGGCTCTAATTCGACAACATGTAGCTGACAGTGGCAAATTACAGGTCCAAATCGCTAATGAGGAACAATGTACCGAAAATGATCCAGATAGTAAATTTTAATTTCATCCACTCATGATGCTACTTATAGCTATTTAAGTAACAATTTGACAATTTCACCACACATGACTGGGAACTAGAGATTGCGGCCTTATATTGCGAATTTCTGTTGAATTCATTTATGCTAACTTTCATTCGAAATTTTTGAGCTTCCAGCTGTCTAGTCATATTTCTTCCGACTAAAGCATGGAGATGTAGTAAAATATGTCCCGTAATGTTGCCATCAAAAGTCCCCTCCTGGCAAGAAAACATATTTATCTCTAATAAGCATAAACAGAATTGTTCTGTATTTCGTGACGGGGGTCAAATAGATCTGTCATCTAAATAATTTCAATGGCTTCATGTCATCATTTGATTAGTCAAAAAAGACTGTTCAGTAGTGTCACATTATCGGCCTTGTGGCGCTAGACGTTGACAGCATTGCAGTAAAGTGCCGACAGTGGGAGTTTGCAAAACCTTTAAAATACCACTGCTTTTCCATGAACCCATCGGAAGTGGTGAGATTGAAAGGGAAATGAAAAATTGGTCGCACAACAGTGTGTCCTATGCTCGATTGTCTGACTATATTCTACTACAAGCCTTATTCCTCCAAGACTGAGATGTCAATGGGGGTTATGCATAATTTTCACGGAGCGCAAAGTTTGCTTTTTGTGAATAGGCGATACCAAACATTTTATTCGACACATATGACTAGTAGAAGAATTAATTTCGCAATTACAGTTGTCAAGGCGCATAGCAGAGGGATCAAACGTGGCTGTTCTACTAGTGTGGCGGATGCAGAGCGCTCCGGGCGTCTAGCTACTACCACAACCACGAAGGATGAAAAAAAGAAAAGTCTGGAACTGATTTGAAAATATAGGAAGATAGCAGTTGGAAGTGTTTCGAAGTCACTGAATAAAGTAATTTCGTTGCACCTGTCCCCAATTTTTAAAGACAAAAGACTTAACGTCATCATCAAGGTACCAATAATAAGGTTGAGCATTTTGAATTGTGGATTGATGATTGATTGCTTTACAAATTAATGGGTTACTTGGTTTATCACTAGTAGCAAGGCAGGCAGTTGTTTGCCGTAAGGCAGGCTGAAAGCGAAAACAGACGTACCTTTGAAGAAGTTGGACTGCTTGGCCAATAGGACGGCTAGTTTTAGAAGACGGTAGAGACCACTAAGCAGAGGGTACCTACAAAGGGTGAAGCCCACAAGGTACCTGTTCGTACACTCAAATCTGCGTGCTTTGACGTGAGAGACAAATGAACGTGAGGTGATGTGAATAGCAATGGTCTGCTGGTAGCATCTTGACCATAGCCGACAATGATTTTTGGAGATTTCGTGCAATATGTCGAATCAAGAATTCGGTAATAGGAGATTGTGTGTCGCAAGCAAATCCAATTGCATCCTTCAGTAGCAGCACTTCGGCTATGCGAAAGGTGTTTGGGTTAGGCAAGGTAGTAAACAACCTATTTTTGCTTCAAACCATTTTATGCCCTCTGACCCGTTTCTATCAATACACTCTTTGCGAATCAGGTGACCATTAGGTAACAAAATAGAAATAAATGTTCGTTATGTATCTCAATGCATTTGTTTACGTTGTGGCAACCTAGATTATGGAGCTATGTGCTGAAAATCCCCAAATAAAGCAGCTTTTTGATTACTTGTTTTATTGTCAAACGATTTTGGACAACGGGTTTCACTCGGATTCAAGTGTCTCATAAGTAGTCTCAGAGTTGATTTATACAAAAATGGACTTTGTTGCTTATATGACACACATCGGATAACACTTAATTTTAAAAACATGTAATTTATGGACCCTACTCACTTTTCGACGAGTTCTAGGCAGGTCTGCAGGAACGAAGGCACAATGGCATCGTGGGTGGCGACCAAACAATCCGGCAGAACTTGTCTATCCGCAAAATTAGAGAGAATTTATAAAACTGCACGATTGGAGTATTTTTGAACTATTTAATATCAATGAAGGCTATTTTGCAAACTTTTAATCTGTCATGAAATGGTCCCTTTGAAAAAAGCGAAACTGCATCTTTCAAGAGTGCTCAAGCCAAATGTAGACAGTAAAAGTAGGGAAAGAGAATCAACCATAAGCTACAAAATATAGGAAAATTATTTCAGCCGTCTGTTAAACCTTAGGAAGTTCAGTAAGAAATGGGTTTCTCTAAGATTTGACAAGTTGAGTACATTGATACAAACTAGAGAAGTGGAATCATCTAGCTACACACGATATCATCTTAGATTTGGGAAAATATATGGAGCAGGGGAGAATCGGCAAAATCAGACAGTGATTTCAAGTGTCACATTATTTTTCTATGGGTAAAAATATAAAAGAGATGTGAAGTGAATTCTTCATCACGATATTTACAGAAAGTAAAACAAATGATTTCGTTAGTTAAAAATCGATTTGATAAGTTGTCAGATAAATTTCCAACAGTTTCGACTCTTCTAGTTTTAACTATAGGGATCCGAGGTGACTACTCTTGACGTGATATCCCGCTTTGACTTGTTCAACCGAAGTCCGATTGACTGGATAACAAATTTATTAGCAAAAACCTAGACCATCTGAAAATAAGGACTAGAGAAACATGTTTGAATTAATTTTATCCTAACTACTGCTTGCTGCAAGGCTACCATTTGCTTGGACTAACTCACTCAAGAAATGCGGCCATATTTGAGAGCAGAAGAACATCTTGTGGGTTTTTGACAACCACCTGCGATTCCACCTCACCAGTGTCTGTGTTACACTCCGCATAGGAGAAGTCGAGGCGTTTCAAAATTGCCAGGGAAGATGTCAGAAGGAGTCGAAATATGAGGGGTGTTGATTTTACGTTGCTACGAGCATACCTCTCCTAAAACGTATGTGTACATATATCCAGGAAAATCATTAAATTAAAGTTTCGTGGAAATCGCACGGAGCCGTTATGTATAGAATGTCCAATCCCCTCAGGCGCCCAGTAGGAGAGCTAATCTGTCGCTTTTAGCACTAGTTTAAATACGAATTGGCATAGACGGACTAGGAAAGATGTAGCTACCAATGCATCATGAACTATTGGACGTAGGCTAAGTACCTTCTTCACTAGACCCATAGGAAATCCTAGCAAATTTCGCCATAGCGGCAAATATTCCCGGTACGAAGGCCTCGGAATTGCTATTTTCGTCTGGAAAGAACCACTCGGTTGACTGACTGAATCCAAATCCTCCTCCACAACCTCTCCCTCCACTTCACTTTCGCCACCTGATTCGCTATCCTCAAGGTCGAATGGAGAATGGGAGCATGTTTGGAGAACGGCATGATAGACTAGGAGAAAAGAGAGATCAAGGAGTTGCTTACATAAATCTGACTCAAAAAATCAGAGATAAAATAAGAAAACTCACAAGTCTCATTAAGCACTGAAACCAGATGTTTTTCGTTTGCAAGGATTTCGAATGCGTTAAAAATGCAGTGGGCAATGCTTTCGGTGACATTTTGGGATAGGCGAGGGTAAGACTCAAAGCAGGCGATTATCGCCAGTTTCAGAGATCGCCATAACGCCTCTATTAGTTGTGCTGAAGGACGAATTGTCAGTACATTAACCGTAGATTCAATTAAATCTGGAAGACAGTAAGCCTTTGGGGGTATAGGGGTACCGGAAATTTCTGAGACTAAATGGACGATCTCCTTCACTGTGTAGGAAAGAATTTGGGCCGAATCCTGGGTAGTCGGGCACTTTTCATAAACCTGGTGTGAATGAAACATGGTTTTAAGACGCTGGATGAATGGGTCACAATTCTCGACGTTATAACTCACTGGCATTAAGATACTCAGACATTTCAGACGGAAAGGCAGTTGGTTTGATGTAATGACATCGCTTGGTGGGGGATTAATTAGGTAGTTTGTTACATTTCCTGGAACAGAAGACACTGAACCATCAGGGGTGGATTCCGTAAGAGCGAAATTTCGGTAGCACATCAAAAGCGCGATGTATGCTCCCCGAGCGGCTTTGGCTAGTGCTGAATTTTTATGGTTGACCAGTGTTTGGAGGTAGGACAAAGCAAGCTAAAATACGAAGTGTTTTTAAATATTTAGAGTGGAATAATATCTAAAGCTAGAAAAATGTTTTCGAATATCATATCGATTTCTTTTGGGATTATTTCTGTAAAAACATTGCCTTTTTTATGCTTCTTTTTGCATAAAAGCTAAAAAAACACGAAAAATGTATCTAAACATACCCTGATCCTGTCCCAGTCGCATATATTGAGACGTTTAGCACAAGATCTCAGAAGCTTACAGGCACTTTTGATGGGTCTGTACTGACCAATTTTGTCCAAATCCGCCAAGAGGATTTGGAGTGAGTAGTTGTAAAACTTTTTCACATCTGGCGGAGTGACTACTGTAGCGAGGCATCTTACCATCATATTTGGGTTCATTGCCATCAATACTTATGACTTTCGATATGCTAGAAAGAACAGCCGACAGAACAACGAATTCTGGCTTCTTTGTATTCTGTGTAAGTTGCTCTGATAACAAATTTTTGAGAAAGTCAAGAATCTGTTCTCGTAAATGTTTCGCTGTTGGTGAATGTGAAACGATGGTGGCTAATGATAAACACAGACTACTAGTAACAGATTGAGCTTGTTTAGATGCCAACTGATCAAAAAGCTGCTTCGCGTACATTTGAAAGATATCTGGACTTGATTCTCCAACTGTTGAATGAGTGATAACCTAGATTGACAGTGCAAAGTCTAAAGTATTACCTTCCTGAAAAGACGTAGCCAAGCTTCTTTGAGCTTCGCAGACTTAGCGCACATGTATCCAGAAAATGATGTATCCTACGAGTGAGGGGGCAAGGCAAATTTACCAGAAAATCCTCGTAAAAATTAATGTATTGATATGGATAGTTTAGAACAATTTTTGTGAGAAAATCGCAGAAGCTGCGCTTAAAATCCTCACACTAAAGGTTATGAATGCAATTTGTGCAAACTTCAACAGACTGATCCAAAATAGAAAAAGATTTAAACACACGTGAAGACTTATAGCCTTCAACAAGGACAGATTCTACGCTCAAAAATGAGGAAAATAAAAAAATGCAGACCCATTATGCGAAAATTGCCTAAGGCCCTTCCTTTCAAGTTCTGCAAAGTGTGCTTGGCATCTTTGTACTCCCCTTTTTTAACCTGACGGAAAATATCAGGAATTTCCTGCTGCAACTGCATCAAACGGCCTTGAAGTAACAACGAAGAATCAAGCGGCTAGAAATGAATAAACTGAAACGCTTCTTGTGGAAATTATTGCATATGATTTTAACTGAGATTTATAAGTAACTTGCTAGTGAGCTTTAATTTATAAAAAAGGGAGTCAAAAAGCCGTACTGCCGCAGTATTTCTTTTGATTACTTTAGTGGTAATGTAGCGTCCCGAGACTCCCTGAAGACGAAAGAAGACAAAATACTCGGGCAGAATATATATATTCAGCACGGAGAAGGTGTCTGGGCTATTGGCATGGCTCAAAAGGCCAGCCCACCCAGCGAGGTACAAGGGGGCTAATTCGAAGTACAAAAGTGGCGCCTCACCAGAACCGAGGGATAAACCACTATCGTATTACAGTAACCTCCATAATTAACGTTTAGATATATTTATTTGTAACACGATGGTGGTTTGTCCCTCGGTATTGGTGAGGCGCCACTTTTGTACAATGAATTAGCTTGCTTGTACCTTGTTAGGTGGACTGGCCTTCGGGCCATTGTAGTAGCTCAGACACCTCTGTGCTGAAAATATATATTCTGCATGAGTATTGTGTCTTCTTTCGCCTTTAGGGAAGCCCGGAACGCCACATGTTAGTTTTTAGCAGAATCGTCATTACGCTTTGAAGGCACACAAAGGACATTTTTTTGGATTTTTTATTTATGCAACGCAAATGGCTGCAAACGGAACATCCGGTTTGAAAATCAAGATATTAAAGTAACTTCCATTGTAATTAATCATTCTTCAAGAATATTACCATAGTATGTCACTTTAGTCACTCAGATGGCTCTAACAAATCATGCATATTTATAATGCTTAGTGATTGGTTTGATTGATTGGTTTGCTTGCAGCATGATTGATATTTCCAGAAGGCCCAACCATCGGCTCGTAATCAACACATTATCTGCTCATGCAAGAATATTTCCAGCATGGACAAATATTTAGCTTTGCTATGTTGCCATTACTAAGGTTCAGTGCAACTTCTGAGTCTTTATTCTCCTTTTCTCGCTATTCACTATGGGGAACTATAACAGTTAGATACTTAAAGCGTACGAAAATCACTATTCGTTGTTCAGCTTAGGTCAGTTCAAAATCCTCACTAATTAATGAGTAATTTTTATTACGCCTATGGCAAGCATCCTACGACTAATCAAAGTAGTGCAGAATGCAAATTTGGAATAGCTCTCTTTGCGTGGTCTAAACAGTATTTTGTCTTTGAAATTTAGCTCCAAAAATCCTGTTATCAAAGGAAGACTTCATACTTTTGTATATTTATGCTGTAATTGAAATACGACACCCCTCTGTTTATTTACCACTTTTGTTAATGACATACTTAGGGGCTCCTCCATTGTACCTCTACTAAGTGATCTAAACTCCTGGCCACAGCAGTAGCCTTGGTCCCTACTGTATATCAAAAATGGGTATTCTGCCCCACTATTATGTATTTCGCTGTCTTCAGGGAAGTTTTAGGATGCTATAAAATTTATAGGATTAAAGGAGAATTAACATTTGTTGGAAAAATCGTCAAAACTGTCTAGACCCTGGCTAAAATAAAGTATACTTGGGATATCCCAAAGTGTTTTTTAGGGTAATATCTGTAGAGTCGGAACTGGTTTCTTTTAAAACAAGAAATGGTATTGTAATACGATGGTTGTTTATCCCACGGTATTGGTGGGGCACCATTTTTGGACTTTTGAATTCGCCTTCTTGTACCACGCTGGATGGGCGGGACTTTGGGCCATGCCAATAGCCCAGACACCTTCTCTGTGCTGAATATGTATTCTCCCCGAGGATTTTGCCTTCTAGGGCAACATGGCATCCCAGCTATCCTTGTGGTCTTTTAACCCTTCTGTACAGGGGCAATAGATCTGCATTTTTGCTGATGGAGCTTATTGAGAATTCAGATAGGCCTCAGAACCCCACTACCCAACCATTCAATGCTTACGTGGAAACGAAAGAACCTTTAGGATGACATATAACCATATCATATCTTGTTACACCCACGAAGATTGTTAGGCCTTTGCCAATAGTGAACTTTCTTCCCTACGAAAAGCCTATCGGTGATTGTCTTTATTTTCATTTAAAAACTTCGCCTTATATGTTTATTTTATTGCGTCTATCATATATTTCTGACTTGGCGCCTACTGGAATGCAAGAAATATGAAGAGATTTAATTGTTTGAATTTCACTGGGGTCAAGTGCGATGTTTGATTTGGTGGCTCAAGTGTCATCCGACTTCGAAAATGGATGATTGTGAGCTGGATCTACTCGTTAAGGAGCTCGAATCCGATCAAACTGAGCTTTTTAAGTATATTGATAGGGAGGCTGAGAAGAAAACAACAACTTGTCCCGTTGAGGACTATGAAAAAATCACTAAAGTTGGCCAGGGCACCTTCGGTGAAGTTTTCAAAGTTCAGCACAAAACCACCAAAGAAATATTTGCACTCAAACGTTTGCGTACAGAAAAGGAAACTGAGGGGGTATTATTTTGACTATCTTTTGCAGCTTGATTCCTTTCAGTTTCCAGTTACTGCACTACGAGAGGTGATTATTTTGCAAATGCTACGGCACGAAAATATCGTTCGTCTCCATGGCATTTGTCACAGGCGCAGTATGCCTTTTATTGGAATCTAATGAGGTTTTAGGCCTTAATACTAACGGTTCCAGATATGAGTTTTATTTGCTCTTTGAATTCTGTGATCATGACCTCGCCGGACTTCTTAGCCAAAAAGTCGACATTAATTTGTCAGTGAAGAAGGGCATTGCAAAGCAGTTACTTACTGGGATCAAATTTCTTCATGAGTATGCCATTTGGTTGCGTATTTCTACGGCAATTGATTGTACTTCTGCTAGATGCGATATTTTATCCCATTTCAGTAACAACGTCCTACACCGTGACCTAAAAGCCTCGAACATATTGATTGACCGTAGTGGACATCTCAAGATCGCAGATTTTGGTCTTGCTCGTGTTACTATTACACCCTGGCGACAGGACAAGCGCCCACAATACACAGCAATGGTGGTCACCCTTTGGTATCGCCCCCCAGAGATCCTTCTGATGGATCGTAACTACGGCAAACCGGTTGACCTCTGGGGTGTAGGCTGCATAATCGCTGAGTTGTGGACCCGTTGCCCTTTGATGCAAGGCGAGAATGAGCTGAATCAACTCAAGCTTATCATTAACCTCTGCGGCTCTATCACTCCAGCTGTCTGGCCCGGAGTAGAACACTTGGAAAGCTACAAGAAGACCAAGCTACCCATGGATACACGGCGTACCCTACGAGATCGCCTTGCTTCCATCCCTATCCCATCCGCCGTCGACCTGATCGATCGTCTCCTTGTCTGCAATCCCTCTCGTCGTCTGACTGCTGAGCAGGCTCTGGCTCATGAATTCTTTCAGGAAGATCCGCCGCCAGGGGATCTGTCCTGCCTTTCTCAGGGCGGAGTCTCTTTCCTTGAATATATCACCAACAATCGAGCCCGACAGCAGCAGCATCAACAGCAGTATCGTGGAGGACAGTACAGGGGCGGTCCGGGTTATAGGGGCCGCGGGGGCATACCAGCGGCGGGTGCGGCACAAAATCAGGTGGAGAGCAGTATGAGCTTTGATCGTGTCTACTGAGAGGATCAGTCTAGCTCCTTTCTCTGTAAATAGAACTTCTTCTTTTGTATTACTTGATGGCCAACTGTTGCCGTATTTTTTGGTGATGGTTTTGTAATTTTGCTCAAACACGAATCGATTGTTAAATTTTTGTTCTCGATGTAAATTTGAAACGTTTTAAATGGTCTAGCTACTTCATTTAGTGCTCTCTATACCACACTGAACCGTCGAGGCGATTAATTTTCCTGAATCTGGAAAGTAAGGTGAGTTTGTCCCGAGTGTTGATTATTGACTTTGTTCATGAACTTTCATTTGACTGCAAATCGTACCTATCTTCTCTTGTACTTCTAGAAGTGATCCATAGCTGAATTCACTGTACTAATCATGTGGCTCTTGTCACTGTTATCAAGGGAGCAAGTTAGCTTAGTAGCTGTTTTTCATAGTTAGCCGTTACGAATTATTATCCGGCGGATAACGCTTGTTTAGGAAGAACGGGGGCTACTCATTACAGTTATTCTTGAGGTAGGATTTTTTTCCTATCTTTACCTCCTTTCACAAACCTGCAGTGTGAAAAGCAATCATTTGTTTGCGACTGTGAGGTATCAGCTTCTTTTCTGCAGATAGCGAAGACGTGGTGTGAATATCACGTTTTTGAATGATAAAATATATTCATAGGTAGTGACATTCACAAGTGGAGGTGTGCGTGCAGAAATCTTTTGCCTGACCGAGATTAGACAAGTTTCTTTGTATGTTTCTTAAAGAGCTTATTAAGGTAACTAAAGTTCGGTCTGTAGACCTTCCGGCACCTTGTGGTGTGTTTTTCCGGATAAAGGAATGACTGCCAAGTACGACTTTATTCCTATCAATCCAATTTGATCATTTATAGTAATGGGGATCCAAACTTGGGACGCTGGTATACTTTAGTCCCAATTTGAGAATTGAACTTACGTTTGCTAACTGTTTGCTTAAAATTTGTCTTAAGACAATTGGGATTCTGAACTGTCGATTTTTCACTCAAATAATGTCGGCTGAGTTATTATTTTAGAATCTCTTCAATTCAAGTGATCGTTAGCTAGCTTAGAATGGCCTTGGAAATGTCATCTGAGAAACACCTGTTCCGAACTTAAGGTGATTAAAATCATCTTCATCTATTCATTTAAGAATGAAGCAATGCACCTGAATTGAAAGTTTGGTCTTGCTTTGTTCGAAGGTCCGTAGAAAGGGCTATCAAAGCGCATATTACTATATCAAATTCTCAAGTACGTTTGCTGCTAGGGGCACTGTAGCCGACATTGTCAAGCAGTGCTGCAGTATCGAGATTAACAGTGGTTTTTCTTGGTGGCAGTTCCATACAAAGGCATTGCAATCCAACTGGATGGTCCCTTGGGCTCCCGTGGCTTCTGCCGCTGGATTGGTCCCATGGCTGTCTATTCACACCTTAAGCCTCTCGGCCCCTCCGTTTGCCACCATTCTTCTATGTTGTAGACTCTATTGCCCTCCAACAAACGGCTTGAGCACGCTAGATTCAACCCCTGGCTCTACCCTCAATGACAAGCACAGTAAAACACTTTCTTGTAAAAATTAGCATAACATTGCATACTGATTTTTGAGGAATCCTGCAACACACTGGTCCAACTCGCCAGAGAATGCTTCCATCGTGACCAAAAGATGGCGCGGGAGTGCATTTGAGAGGGGACACATCATTAGGCATAGATCTGGTTGAAGGAAGTAGGCCGCTCCGTGGGGGTCGGTAAGAGGATCATCACCATTACAATTTTTGCAGTACAATAGGGGAACGACAATAAGCAAACCTCTTGGAAACTAGTGACATTGTCTTGACTGCCATCCTTGTATGCGATCAACCAAATACCACAAAACATTGGATCCAACAGGGCTCTGATGAACGAGAAGTTCCTTGCACCCTCTTATAAACCAAGAGCGACAGAACCGTCTTTATGAGGCAAGGAGGTGAGAAGTATATGAGAGGGGTGGTCAAAAATAGGACCTCGTCCTCTCCAGATCAGATCGGAGCACCTAAGCACGTGGTAGTTCCAGGTTTACATTAGCAGTTGAGGTCCCTAGGCGAGAAGCAAATGCTAGACGAGTCAAGGAGAAGATACTGGTGCCCTTTAGCTACCCAAGATGTCCGTGATTTCTGCTGGACCCGCATCACCCGCGACAGATTTAAGCAATCTCACCTCTCAGTGATTGCACGACTTTATGCCCGCAGGGCTCCCGAGAGAGGGAAAAACCACAGAAAGGTGAAGCCGGTATATCCTTGTAATGGTATATTATTTCATGAAAGTGATCGAGGTAGACTCTTTGAAGTCCCAAGACGGCATATCGATCACTTCTGTTTACTTCAACCAGCGGATTTGTCAACACAAGGTTTTCGAAGCTGTACATAGGGATTGAGACGTCAACTTTGCGAGTCCAACTTTTAAAGAGACCTACTTTTACTTTTACCTCGGGGAATGCTGTTATCTTCAGGTTAATGGATCGGTTGAAGGAACAAATCACATTTAAATCGGGTTGTTGAGGTCTTTCACCAAGGACGCTTAGCCACAGGATCGGGAGTTACCCCTAAAGCCGGTGTCGCCTTACGTGCGAGGCTGCAGTCCATACATCCACCGACAAGTCGCTGCTTAAGATGCTTATCGTCCGCAAAATGATATTACCAGTTAATTTTACTTTAAAAAAGGTGGCAGTATCAATTCACAAGGCTTTAAAGTACGTTCCTCGATCGAAAAAAAAGATAAATCTTATTTTTAATCTCGCGTTTGAACAGGTATGGCTGTCATTTGCCGGACAAAAGGCATATTGGGACAAGCAGGACCAGCTTTGAAGACAACCTATCAAAGCTCCATGGATCTTTCCACCTCCGACGTACATTGCAATTTCCTCCACTCTTGGAACGAAGATGCATTTCGAGTAATAAATGTCATCTCATCAACAAAGTGGTCGGCAATAAAGCTCTGCCTACGGATGAAGAGGTTTCATCACAATGCAATGCATCGTTACAAAGGAATGCCACCGGTTACCTGCGAAGACGTGGTCCATGCGTTATCTGGAAATGGCACACGAAGAATCAAGTCCCAAGAGAAGAACTAGGGACAGTGACTAACAGATTTGGATCAGCCTTGCGGCTGAGAAGGCATCATTGATCCTCGAAGAAGAGACGGAGGTAGAAGGTCACAATTGTGAGTACATTACATCAGTATTTTGTCTGACAATCCACCTAGAATTATGAAAGTCACGTTACTAGTAGTTAACTTTGGGTACTTTAAATATTCCACTTATCTTCCAATCACACTTATCCATTTTATTTACCAATCAAATTGGTATTTTTTCAAGAGGCTGCTCGGTTACAAACAATTTTTCAGCAAGGACAGATCTTGAAAATAACTGCTTAAGTAGGCCGAACTTCCTTATTGTTACATGTTTTACAAATTGCATGGGTTAACAAATCCTGTGTATAATTTACAAGGTTGGCTAAGTGTGGTCCCTTCAGCTAATTACTCCCTAAAATTCATTCCCCTCATATGAATGGCGCCTAAACAATTAAGGTGTCGCTAATATCAAGCGAGGGTCTAGGTTTAAAATTCCTCAATCCCCCATTGGTCCTCGACCTTCGCCAATGAGGCAGCAGCGACGTCTGGAATAAAAGCAGCGGTGCCATCGCAGTTCACATACCTCATCGCGTTCTGTGGGTGCGCGTTTTTTCGGTGTCAGCGTGTATCCTCTCGCCCCAGGCCCTGGTAAACAAGAGGCACAACCACAACATGCTGGTTTCTGTGCTGAGTCTTCTCCTGACAACCGTTTGTCTCATGGTGACACCGGTCAGTGAGGCCTACCAGTATAGCAGCAGTTTTATCAACCAGGTCACCACCTACCCCAACATTGTCACCGCCAAGAGTCGATGCTTGCCTGGCAGGAGTGGTGGCAGTGGCGCCCCCCCTCCAACTCTCCTCGTCTGCGATCCCTACGAACTCCTCAGTCCCGATCAATGTGAGGATGAGTTCCATGTCTCCTCCACTTTTAGATATCAGTTGCGGTTTACAGTTTGAAATGGGTGAAGTAAGTCAAAACTAATGTAGCAGTAAGGCTTAGGTGTGGCCCCCTATCGCTGCACTAACCGCATACTACTTACGCGAGTCATCAGAATGGAAAATAACACTTTATTATTGCACCTTAAGTAGACTTCTCCATTCTATCATTCTTGATGCATTCTCATGACTAAATTATACATCGCTTCACCAATCCAAGTGCTTTGCTTTGTGGATGTCAAAACAATCCCAGGCAGTTCTTGAATCCCATAATGAACTAAAAGGGTGTGAGGATAAGTGCTGGAGTTTTCCTTCCCTACTTCTCGATTGCACACATCCTTTAGAGTGTGTGTATCACTTAGTTGTTTCTCTCAGCCTAGCTAAACACGAGTCTGATTTCGACTGGAAGATCCTTCCAAGCGGAGCTATGCACAGCGCTCACGATAAAATCTGCATCTCCATTGTAGCGCCTCGAGACTTCCCCGAGGCCAAAAGAAGACATAATACTCGGACAGAACATGTACTGTCGAGGTACAGAAGGGCTGGGGGCTACTGACATGGCCAGGTCACCCGGCAGAGGTACAATGACAGTGACCCGTTACCAAAGCCGAGAGTTAAACAAACAGCTAACGTATTACAGCCACATTAGCTCTATGCGCAAGAGATTAGATGCATTTTACCTGGGAAGTTATTTTGTGCCATAAATTGGGTAGTGTATGCCTTACAACGCAGGTATCCTGTTCTTGTCTGTCATGCAGAGCACAAAAACCCCTTTGGGGTTAATCCTGCGATCATCAAGCATTCTCCCTCTGAACCTAGCAATCCTCCAGACGTGAAGTAGGAAGTTTGCTTTAAGTTTTACCCTCTTCCTCCAACAAATTCTACTTAGTAATAGTGATTTTGAAATTGCCTGTTTGAAAGAGGTGAAATAAAGGGCCTCATTTAGGTGGGAGTTATTCTACCATGAAAGTTGTCTTCCCAAAAAGTTACTCATTGACAAACAGCGACCATGAGCGGGCTTATGAACTGCTTGTTAGTTTCTGACTCCACGTGATCGTTCCTGCTGCACAACCGCCGGCAGCTGTGGGTGGGTATGATGCCACACCGTGCTGACTGCTTCTAAGTGAGTCAGAGAATGCATGCCTTCCATAGAAAAAAAAGCTGAGGAGCCAGTTTCATTTTATAAACAACTGTCTGACTCTGTTGGGTATTCTAAACAATTGAAAAACGAAGAATAGTGTGGCATTTGACAGGATGAAGGGACTTATACGGGCCCCAGTACAGTTGACTGAACGACTGTGGCCCGACCTCCCCTGAACCGGGTAGTAACGTCGCAATCGGCGGTCACTTGAACTAACACATTTCCTAACTGGTAAACACCGCAAATGACTGATGGCGGCGTAGTGTGTGTGCTTACGGAAAGCCATTTTAGCAGACATCACCTGCCCTGTTAATGAGAGTAAACAAAGAGACGTGCGTCTGCTCTGGTCCCCATCTCCCCTCCCTTCCACCTCATTCGGTCTGGACCTTGGTCACCTGGAGGACCATAAAAGCCGCACTTCTGCAAATTTGTGTTCTATAGCCCCTCTTTTGATTGAATGAATTTACAGGCTGACCTCTCCTGTCTGTGGTCCATTATAGAGTCTTGAAAATAGCTGCTGAACAACCACATTTTATGTCCGACCTTGGATTCACAGTCAGAGTGGAGTTGGTAATGGGGACAAATCCGCCAATTCCTTCCATCAAACGACGCGGTTTCAAATGAACTGATTTGACATTCACCCCGAACACGGAAATGACCCTTCCAGGCTCAAAGTCCAGTTCTCACGCCTTAACGATACACCGTGACCTCAGAAGTGCATATTTGCGACCCCAAATGCCACTGTTTTATGGTCAACTCATCGGCGATTTGGACAGGACAAAAGTAAACAATGGATAGTAAATAAATCGTTTGCAGAGCTGAGATTCGCCTCCATGCAGGTGTTTCGGCCGTCTTGTGGCATCAATCCCGGACTTCTCGTACTCCTTTTAGCCGTTTTTTTTTCGAACGATGTGTAACTGCACTGCCTTAATTTATTCACCTTCTACTGTCGACCAAAGTTTGTTGAAGGTACTCAAACATTTGGTGCCCTCTCCTCCGTTTTTTACAAGCTTTAAAGTCGGCTCTGGAGTCAAAAATTGTAAAGAGTCTAGGGCAAACTCATCTCTCTGGGTGATTTTTTTTTCACAAATTTGTAAAAATGTAAACAATGGGGCAAAGTTGTTTAAAAAACTGGTAAACGAAAAACGCTGGGTGCCAATTTGCGTCAGTCCTGTGTTTCGGTTCTCGCATGCACACGCAAGTCCCGGGGCCTACTACACGACCAAAAAAGGGTCTTCGCATGGCGGAAGATTCCTCTGGATGCTCCGTGTTAAATCTTGTGAAAGCTTCAATTAGCAAAACGTCACATCTTTCTTCCATGTATCTCCTGCCACCTGAAATCCAGCGATTCGACCCAAAGAAGGGCAACCTCGAATAGGCATACGGGTGGTTTTGAATGTGGAAGAAAGGGGATTGAATTTTTCCGCTTTTTTGTCTTTCAGTGATGTCATTAAATCGACAGTTAATGGAGATGAAATCGAAAATCAACAGTGATCGAGGCAAATGTGACCGGAGCTACCCTCGTCCCACCGTTGCCGTTGCATTTGTTGATCGTCTGCGTTTTGGGTAAGTATTACAGTTGTGTCAATTGTCAGGCATTGCCTTTCCATGAGGCATTGTTATTTAAACTCCTTCAAGAATAATACTTTCCTCATTTGTTGTTCCTCAGATGTCCTTTTTCAAGCATGAAAGAAGGAGGTAAGAACGCAGACATCTGCAATTTATATCAATTACTTTCTTAATCCATTTGAAATGTCCGCACAAAAGCATTTAAATCCTTTACTGAGCAGAACTTGTCCAAAATAAGCCACCTTTTTGATTTTTTTCCAGCAGTGGCGTTTGTTTGTGCGTACAACCCACTCGAAAATTTAAAAACTGCGACTTGTGAGAAATCAGACAGTCTTCATGCGTTTTTGGGGCACCAAATGTGAACTTTTGCTGCCCTTCACACTTTCAGTGAACAATTCCTTATAAGGTGGGGATATGAGTAAAGGAGTGAAAAAATCTGCTTTTGATGTCTTTTTACACCGCGTTGGGACCTCACTGCAATTGGTCGAGAAAACTCACGCGATCTAAAGCGACAGATTTGATGGTGACCCCAATGTCGTAATTTTTTGCTTTTCATCTGCAAGGCAATACGCAAGTGAGAGTGTTCGATACAAAAGGGGAAAGTATTTCTGATTAACCCGCTACCGACCATCCGTTATCGGAGACTTTCGTCGAGGACTGTTTAATTGACGTCGTTCCACTGATTGTATACCACAACATCAGAATCCGAATTTGTGCTGAAAGTTCTGAAATTCCAGACACTTTAATTGTTGTCCGCATTAGATAAAATGCCGAATTGAGCTATAGAAATACTTTTGAATTGGTGGAGGCGGGAGGCTCTTCGGTTGAATGAAGGTAGGACACCTTTCATCATTCCAGGAGGCATACGCATCACAGTCTGTCCTGTTAATGTCAATCGGAACATTGCTCCTATGCCATACTGGCACACCTTAAATACTGAGGTGTCAACTAATGCTAGAATAAGTAGACAACGCTGAATCTGGATTTTTTTACGATCTCGTACTTTTAAATGCTATCACACTGCGTATTTGTTTAACGGACGACTTTGTGTGTACTATTTGAGGAGTGCATGAGATCCGCGAGGACACCCAATGGTCACTGCTCTCACTTCCGACTTCGAGCTAACAATAAACCAACTGAAAGCTTTCCAGTGAAGTGAATCGGAAGCCCTCCCACTATCGGCTCAGTTCACTGGCACACGAAGTGGCAATGTGCTTTTGCCCTTATTGCACGCATTTTTCATTTTCACGCTTTTTTTTTAACTAAACGACAGGAGATGATGTCTCTGAATTAATTGACGCGACTCATCTCCTAACGGTTGAAGTTTACAGTTTCCAAACACTTCAACTTTTATGCGTTTGTAATTCTTCTCTTTCGACCGTCTACAGCTGAGTAGATTCAATCGGTTTTAGAGAATTGGGAAGTTTGATTCCGAAGAAGGAAACGCTGGCACTTCGCGACGTTGATACACTCCACATCGCATTTGCGCAAAACATTGTAGCTGAGAAGTTGGTTTCGAGACGCCTAACTTCGAGTCAAATAGATACCGTTTTTAATGAAATCACTTCGTTTCCTTGACGGAACATTAGACTTCAATCAAGACCTCTAATACCCTTCAAGAACGCCTTTGAGTCCGTAGTCATTGGATCGCTTTGGAGCTTAAAGAGAAGTCCAAGATGCTCGTTGCTTAAAAAAGTCGTGGATGGAAACAAATACTCCCACTATGGACTCTTGAAGACATTCTTACCTTTGTTTGTGGCAGTGATGCTACTGCGAGGACAAAAGAGTATCGGGTTTCTTTTGGTTAAAGGTCAAGAGATCGGAGGTGTCAGGTCTTTTTTGAAAGAAGACTTGTGTACCCCTGAAGTGGAGAGAAAACAGTGATTTAAAAATACTACACTCTGGAGCATTAATTATCTCTGATTCCTCTCAGAGTGTGCGTTCGATTCTGTTCACTTTTTTGAGGTCTCTGCATGTCCCAAGAGCGACCTTTTAGGTTTTTATTCTCGGGTGCAGTTATTTCTAAATAGTAAAAGTCTTCATTATCCTGTACTTTGAAATGAGTGCTCTTTCTCTCAGCCGGTCAATCAAAACTCCTGTTTAAACCCTTGAAACTGGTACCACAGACTATAAGTGAGAAGATCTATTTAAAGGTGGGCTTTTTAAAAACAGGGAAAATGCAAGACGTAGGAATTCTTATAACTACTTTTTTCTTATATATTCAGCTAATCCGCATTCTATTCGATGAAGCCAGTTGTGATGCAGTGGTGAATAACTCACGCCAGTGACAAGCATATTAAACAGACCTTCACCTTTTGATTTGCTGTAAATAACGTCTCCTGAATCTGTTATCCCCTAGGTAAAGCGATTTTTCAATCAAAAAGGCATGTTTAAGGGAGATGTGGACGAGCCTGTTTGACTTAGAGGAATGGTCTACAGGAGTCCTTGAAAACCCGCATAATTTACCTACTAGAAGCATAGATGAACGGAGATGGCTGTAGGCATCCATCCGCCCCTCTTTGCCAGTTGAATAGGTGCCAACACAGGTATAGACTATTCGCCAATGTGTGTGTGAATACATTCCGATGTGGCTGAACTAAACAATTTTCACTTACAATGGTAAACACAGCACCGGGTGTTGGAAATTCTCAGGGATTATGCTATTAAGCTGATGGTGTTTTCAAGGGCATGTCAAAGTGTACAATTTGTGTGCTCTATTGGCCACTGAATACTCATACTCCTTCAGGACGCCATCGAAATCCTAGAGTATTTCATGGAAACACATAAAAGCCAAATACTTAAGTGTCAGTAAATCTTTTAACCTTACCTCAAAAAACCGTTAAAATCTGTTAATAACTTCACTTTGGAGCTGTCGAAATACCTGAAAATACCTTGCAATTGTTTACAAATTTCATAGAGTGGTGGAGGATCAATCTGATGAAAACATCATTAACTACGCGGCCATTTTCACCTACTACCTGTTCGGGTCATGGAGGCTTCCCACCATGTGCGAGTCTGAATCGGATAAAATTGTTGTCTTCTACTCCAAAGCCGATGGAGTTGTAAGTTTCCCCCATTTTATTAGTACCTCTTAATAGCATCAATTAATCCATGCTGCACTCAAAACAACCTGCCAAATGCCTTACTTGACCGAATTTATGGATTTTTAAAAGTTGGTTTGTATTTTGGGCAATGACATCTTTCATGTAAGTCCAAAAGATGATTTAAAAAAGCAATCTTATATGTGCCAATTTTTTGTTTTGTATAGCTCTACGTCTATGCTGGTGAGAACCTGAGGGAGAAGCTTCCAAGAGACGTGATCCAGAGAACCGCGGTCGAGGCCAAGGCCGCTTTCGGTTCCGGGGTTTACGAGGGCATGAAATACCTACTGACGCGATTTCAGTAAGAAACTCTGGTCACCATCTCGATACCTAATGCTGTAGTAGTCAACGAAGTCATTTCTCTATTTCTGAATCAAAATCCATGTGGTATTTATGCCAGAGCATTTCAGTGATGTTTGTCCTACACATTGTGACTCTTTACTTGAGAATAACAAACACTAACGGGGAGAATGTCCTTTTCTCTAGGGAGATTCTGACTTCTAACCGGAGTGGTATGTTTGGCACAAGATAAATTGGACATTCTACCTTCGTCTCAAATGAAAATTCCGTTTTTGGCCCCCTAGCCTGAAGATTTTGTTGACATAATTCACCCATGTACCAGTAGATCACGCTACCGTCGCTTAGTTGATTCACAGCTGATTATGGGCCTGTACCTCATTACGCCGCTTTCAAATAAACACTATTCTCATTTATTTTGCTCTTATTGGAAGGATAGCAAATAGGCCAAATTCTTACTCAATTCTTTGGCATTTGACAAGTTTGCTACCGGCGCTACATAGATGTCGCGCCCTAATACACTCATCCTATCCTGGGGGTTGTGACCACGTGCTATGCATCCCTCCAGCAAGCTATGGGAAGAATCTATTCTGTAAACCAATTAGTTAACTTTGAGACAATAAAGCTGATATTTGTCACAGACTGAGTTGCCGTTAGTTGTAGGGTGCGTTGACAGCCATCGTAAACTGAGTTCCCAATTTTACAATGAGGAGCTGCTGCAACCGAGTGTTCAGATTATCATCGAGGCCTCCGGCCAGACAAATGACGGATAACGATCTCAGAGTCGAGTGCACGAAGGAGGTATTGCCAGGGTGCACGTGCTAATGACTATAAGACAGGGAGTGGGAGAATGAATATGGGTCTGAGTGATTCCATTTGTATGAACTTATGGAAACTTATTGGCCTTGACCTTCGAGCAGTTGTCAGGACAGTTGGAATACGCTTCTGCCGACCATGGACCAATCAGGCACCATACCATGAATAGGATGAGTTGTACCTCAGGATCATCCATCAGTCCACCCATTCACCCCTATTACTGACAGAGTATCTTCTCATGTGAAAACAGAGCAATTACGCAGCTTCTCACAACTCATAGGCGTAAAATTATTGCATTCATTGAAAAGTCACCAGAGTTTCTAAACATTTTGTTGCAGCGCATACTCACTAAATTTGATGAAGACTGTATCCAACCCACACAGGCTCTACTTTTGCACAAGTGATCGCGGCCTCCAACATAGCGTAAGACTACTGCTTCACCATTTCAGAAGATCTTATCTATTAGGTCATATTGGCGCATTTTAACCGACTTTCCCTACATCAGACCTGAACGTCAAAAGAACGAGCTGAAGGACCTATCATGAATCAAGAATGAAAAACTACAGGCCAAATACCTTCAACAATCGGAGCAAAAGGAAACAGACGAAAAGAGACATGCACATATAGAAGAACAAAATAAAGGTAACCACATCGGGCGGAAAACAGGCGTACCATAAAAGAACCGAGATCGTATGCAGAGGGAGTAAATGCACAAGTCCACATTGCTCCTCAGTGTATTCTTGCGATCAATTAGACCTCTTTGGCTTTTTCGACTGAGCATTTGAGGTGTTTTTATTGCCTCCAGTGCTTGAAAAGTACTTGTCATAAACCTGTTTGAGAGCCACTATTGCCAAAAGACCAAGAAGGAAGGTAAGGAAATAGCCGATGAGTAGGCGAACACCCTGGTCTTGGATGACGTCCACAAGAACTTTCTGCTGGAACCAGTCACTGTGGAGGCCCAAGGCGGTCACTAAACAGCCGAGAGAAAAGAAGACGGCTCCAGAAACCGCGTGAATTTGATGAAAGGTTCGCGGATTCATCCAAGGACGTAGGAATGCGCAATGTTTAACGACACCGAATAATGATTGTAAGAGACCATGTAACAGGAAAGCGTAGCCCAAGCATCCATGCCATGTCGTCATGTGGCTTTTGTTGCCATCACTTTTTACCTTGAAGATGACGGCGCATCCAGCTAAGATTGACAGTAGACCCAATGTTTGTAAGAGCCAATGGAGGGTGTACTGTGAACAAATTATTTATTTAGAACAAATTCCATAGATATAGACTAATATGCGGAAAAAATAACGATGTGTTACCTTTCTATGAGCTGGGGCATTCGGAACCAGGGAGCTGTACTTGTTAAAGACGATGATTCCTTGCAAAGAGAAACCACAAAGACCAAGCACCATGAAGAGGGGATGCCATGAAATCAGTGACTTAAAAGGAGCGACGAAGTACAGAGTACAGAGGACCAAAAGCAAACCACTCGCGTGGACAGCCATCCCAGAAATTGGGTCAATGCGGCCCCGGTGGACTCGCCAAAGGTCGCGAAGAAAGGTGGACCAATAGCACCCATACAGTGGGAAAAATAGATCAATGCAAGGGAAAAGCATGTTGCAAATAGGTTAAAATACACCAAAAGTTATAAATGCAAAATTGAGCTTCTCCTGAATTACGTACGTCGAAGCACACACAAATCACCATCACAGACTTTAGCAAAAAAGTTAAGGGACTATCAAAATTTACTTTACTTGCTAGTGCATAGTATTTAAAAGACATTCTCAAAAGTTTGGACTAATTTTTAAAGTAAAATGAATGATGAATTGCACAGGATCGTAAATGGTCACAGTGCAAAATACTCCATCCATAATCTAATGACAAAACAGTGGCCTATTTATAAAAATGTTGCCTGTTTTGCTTGCTATTAACAGTAGTAATTGCAAAAGTTACCGTTTTTGTTTGGTAGCACAATAGTACATCTTAAGTGGATCGTACGATTACGAAAATCTATGCTTTCGCTGTACGTCTGTCTTTGTCGGTGGATGTAATCCTTTGTAGTAGCTTTACAGTCGCAAATATCTTAATGTCTTTATTTATTATACTTTGTGCCTCTGGGCTAACACCCTGGAAACATGGGATAATAAAATTACAAGGTTTCCAGCCCCTGATCTTCGTATTTAACATGGCTCTAAATAGTCGTATGATATTCAGTGCAGCACGAACGCCAGTATTTCTTGTTTGTGACATTAATTTTTTGAAATCTTATATGAATGGGTGCCTTTGTGGGCATGTTGGTGATTGCACCTTGGGAGCGTTTTAGTTATTTTAACTTATTGGACCATCCGAGTCATATTTATCGATTCGACCGCATCTGTCAGTGTTCAAACTTATTTCGAGGATATTGATGTCAAAACTACCAGAAGTGCGAACCCATTTTTAGGTTTCTTGTTGTGACTTTTTGGGTTTTCTTGCCATAATTTAGTCATCTTACTGCTCTCAGATGGCCGATTCGTTGCAAACACTTGAAGAACCTATGGAAGTTAAGTATCTCCCGTACGTTATTTTGTACAAATTTTTTTATTTTGTACATTAACTCTTAATTAGCGTCCGTCAAACATTTCGAGACTAGAACGGATTTGTTGTTAGTGTTCTGCTAGCACTTAATTTTCATTTCAGTTTTGCTAAAACTAAAAGAGAATACTGCCTTCATTATTATGTCTTCTTATCTTTTTTGAAGTTTGTCGATTTTTTATACAATTTTGCACTCAACTCGGATGTTAATTTGTTGATACTTAACCTCCAATACCCCTTGATGAAATAATCCGTTCTCTCTTCTAAGATTGGCTTCGGGCATTAATCCAGCTGGAGTAGATCCTGCATATCACATTACTCTGGTCACTTTCGCCCATTGCGGTGAGATCACCTATTTTACCAATTCTAAGGGTGAGCTCTTCTCTGCAACACTTCCTGAATACAAGTAATGTCGATAGCTTTTTGATTTCCACTCTAGAAAAACAGAATTTATCATCGACCTTAAGGTTCCCTTGACTGCTCTCCAGTCCTATGACGACGACGGAAATTTTATCATTCTTGCTGCTGCACGTGACCTAAGAATGTGCTGGATTAATCCCAGTAAGTTTCTTTAAAATGATTTGAGTGATGCTTCAGCATAGTTTAATGCGCCTGTGCCGTCTCATTTAAACTTAGAGACTAGAGTTTTAAATTACAATGAAACCATGCACAAGTCGACCATTTACACACTGGATGTGCGAAGACCAGGCGAGGATTTGATGCTATCAAGAAGCGCCGACATAATCACTTTGTGGGATCTCCAAAGGGCGGTGAGACTGAGTCAATACCCCCGTGACAGCGCAGCCCAAATCATCGCCGTAAGGACATATTTTCTTACCTTAATTAACATAATGAAGTTGTTTAATCTTTTTGTTGCATTCCTAGGCTTATTTCAATCCTCCAAATGGACAAGTTATTGTTTCTTGTCTCCGAAACGGCACAATCAAGCTGTGGAAATCGAACGAACCCCAATGTTCCAGCTGTTTCTATAATACTTCTACGCCTTTGCGCCAATACCGATGTATCTGCTCCAGCCTGTGAGTAGTCTCTAGGTTTGACTTAATCATTTGATGTGTCCATCATCTGGTGATGGAAAGACACTTGATCTAGTTTAGTGGCACTGTTTTGCGGCTTTATTTATTCCCATTTAGACCAAGATTTGCTCCAGGTGTATTAGTCACCAGTCATCCGAACATTCTTGAATTTATGAGTGTAGTTGCATCAGCATTTCTGCTTGCCCTCTTTCGACGAAGTGTAGGAATCGAACATATGCAGAATCAGATCGCCTCAGGAATTCCCCTTTAAGTTGGAGTCCTGTTCATGAAATGTAGTACAACTCAGTGACATGACGGAAGGGAAATGCTTTGGACCACCATTCATGTAGAACTACTTCCATTTTACAAACTTTTCGATTACTATTCGGGTTCTTATTTGTACGTTTTTAAGGGTTAATTCAAGTTGTTTTCTAGATAATTGAACTGGACATTGTGCTCTGTTCTCACAGGCTAATGAACCGGTCTTTTTGGAAAAGCAAAAAAAGTTTCTTTGCTTTATTTGTAGTGACGGTCGTTTCCTCTATGCCGCTGGTGATGAACCCCACTTAGTCGTTTGCACCCTCAATGGTGTTGAAAAACAAGCTGTCTGCGAAGTTGTGCCACTGAATTTCGCACCCGTCCTTCAGATGCAGTGTGTGCCTGTTAACGTGGGTTCTCTAGCGTCCACTTATGGTCCCATCATTAATACATGAGAGATTTCCCCCAAGCTTTATATTTACTTTATAAGCAGGCAGGTAAAATGACAATGGTTTTCTTTCAGTCATTTTTTGCATTCTGAATAGTGGCTTATACTATTCTAGAAATAAGGCCAAAATCCATTGGTATGCCCTGGCCAAGTGTTGCCTACCTTCAACTTCACTATTACTTTTAATGAAGTAGATTTACTTTGGCTAAGGTTTTATGACAAGAAAGTGGTAGGCATTCATTATGCCTTCGTCTATAGCAGTCTTTTCATCACTGTTATCCGATGTAGTATCGTAGGAAAGGATGGCCGCTACTCATTAGGTATAGTTATCGCCCTTTTAACAAATTTCTCTGATCTTCTTTTCATGTGTAGTGTATCTTTTTACTAATTGCACCGTTTCTAAATACGGAGTGCTAGGATATTATTGAAGAAGTTCCCATATCTGCCTAAGATATAACAAGTGCCATCATATTTACAAACACTGACATTCCTTCTTTAGGGAATGAAAGGGTGTTCGCGTAGTCTATCTCTAACCCCATCAGAAATATCCTCTAAGTGGAGATTAGCATCCCATGCTTATCGGTCTAAGAAACAAAAGTGCTCTCTTCTATTGATGTTAATCTCCTTCAAGCACTGAACTATAGGGTGTACTTGAAACGTTCCTCAGCTCTTCTTATAACCTTATTAACATTATCTCGTCCACCAACTAATGCTGAAGAGTGGGAGGTATGCCAGCATTCTTAGAATCGGATTATAACTTCTCCTTTTCCCGAAGGAGATAATTGAGTTCGGTACTAAGTTCACTTATTTCTCTCTGTAGGGTGAAAGTCTCCTCCTATTGGGTTCTGACGGTCGTCTCCGCCTTTTGTCCCTCAGCTCCTTTTCGTTTATGTCTTTGCGCTCCCTGCCTCCCACGCTGGTACCACCTGTTGTTAATGGGGTCGGATTTACGATGCTTATGAAGCCTCAGGATCCTCTTGCCCTGGATTTCGCTGTGGCTCCATCTCCCTCAGCGTCATCATCTTCACTTGTTGCGGTACTCACTGAAAATGGTGGTTTTCGACTCTTAGATCTGAGTAATGGGATGGTACGTGTGACAGAGATCTCGTTAATGGTCATTTAAATGGTTTCATTGTTAAGCATCCAAGCTGACTCATGAATTGCCAATACCAAAAAGTGTTTTGAGTTGGGAGCGGCCGATGTAATGATAGATTTACAGCATCTTATGCATTTTGAATCACTACGACGAGAGATTTCCACTTCTGCATTTATAGCACAAAATATGGGGAAAATGTAGCTACTTTTAAAGTGACTTGAGTAGTTGAAACTATGACTTCTTATTTAGTAGAGAAAACCACTAGTGTATTTAGGGAGTGTTCAAGTTCTCAACCTTCAGGAACTTGTTTGTGACTTCACAGAGAAAAAAAAATATCTATCACCTTGTTTGATCAAATTGCTGGAGATCAGCGTTGGTCGAATTGGCATTCAACTTAGCAATGCTATTAGAATTTCGACCTACTACGTAAGCATTGTTCTATGCCACAGTTTGTGGCCGAAGCCTCGTTCATTCCAACAGGGTTTTGGAGCATGCAAAAGCGATCCCTACAAGACCTAGATGGTGATACACTTTGAAACCGAATCTGATGCTCTTTCTGCCAGAGGGCAATAATTTTAAATAGGCTTTATAGAATCTGGTTTGGCAGTGCCTACCTGCTGAACAAATAGATGTTTAAGCTAAAGTGCTGTTTTTCCTGACTCGAAGTCTACTTAATTTGATCGTGATCATTGATGAACGAACATCATTTTAAATCTTACAAGCCAAGAACGAAGGCGTAAGATTGCTATTCCCACAAAGTTGTTGACATTCAGAAGTTTAATCGTTGAAATTGCGAATTCAAATTTTTTCCACCAAGTTAAGAATTTTTTCGTTCTCTCAAGAACTCGACTTGTGGAAATTTAAAAGGTTCTTTGTTGAATATTTTAATTTGATTTTTGACCTTCATTTAGGGTAATGGCCCATTTACACGGGACCCCTATAGGCCTCAGCACGAATGGCTGTCGGTACGTTATAGTTTGTCGACAAAAGGTTCAGTAAACTTCGCAAACCCTTGCATTTATTAATCAGATAACTTTTTACCTATTGAAAGCGCCTTCTACACAAATTTACCATCACATTTATTTGAAAAATCAAAGGGGAATTTGATCAAATAAAACTATTTCTTGGACATAGTTAAAAGTAGAATATGTTTTTCTCAGAGAGAATATAAAAACACAAACCAGGGCACTTTCCTGGACCGATTTTAATGATTGACGGTGGGTATTCATAGAATTAATGGGACTACAAAGGTGTGAATCGCGTCAAGATAATTCCAACTGGGTAGTTGCTATTTTTTTGTTGCCTTGTCTATTTGCTTTTTATTTTTAATGACGCTGTTTGTTGGTGGAAGGAATGGCCGTCTCTATTTTCATGCACTAATTTTCTTGATGCGACCGGCTTCTGAAACGTAGGCAATTATCAACGGCTAACAGGGCAGATGCTACTGCTAGGGATGGAGGGAATTTATGAATTTCCACAATGACCAATGACACGAGGATGGCTATACACGCTCACCTAAATGCTTTACTTTCCTTTAAAAAAGATTTTCCCTTTTTGTGCTTAGTTGGTTCAATAACACAGGCATCTTAAATGCATTGAAATAAATCGGCAATGCTGATGAGAGGTACCTTCGTCTCCGTGATTTGAACGGATGCACTTTGATAATCTTGTTTAATGCGATAGTTTGCAGTGCAAAGTTTTCTTAGGACAACATTAAAATGGACCAACTTTTGCCCTTTATGCAGACCATAAACAAGTCATCACACCTACTCGCAGTGTAAATTTACCTGATTTCAAAATTTTGGTTTGTAGCATTGTGACTTTGCGTGGGGTTTTTGCTTACCGTTCCGGTCATCAAGTTAAATTATCTTCTGGCAGGCCCGAAGTATTAATTCGCAACGTGAGCTTCACATCCTTCTTTATGTGTCGTATTAACGCAAGAGATGTTGATGTTTTGCGGATAATCATTTCAACGTCAAGCAGCTCCGTCAGCAAATAGTACAGCGACGTATCTAGACCAAGATTCAGGATAAAAGAAGATTCTACTTCAATTTTTTTGTCCGAATTTTTGCTGCAGGGAATGAATTTTGTATACGTCTCGCATGGTAGATCAAATGCTTTCGTGTAGCAAATAGAAGTTTTACTACTCTTTTTAAAAATCCTACTTCACTGCGACCGATTGTCGCCAAAGCTGACAGGTCGGGCGAATGCGCAAGAAGAGCCCACCGATCATGAAAATAAATTGCCAGTATCTTCGATGAGCAAAAGCAAGGCGGGTTTTTGGTACGGGTGGATGGTAACAATGACCAAAATTATCCTTTCTGCTCTTATGGACCATTGTGTAAATGATCTGGAACATCCAAATCCTCAGAGTTTGTTATCCAAAGGGAATTTCGTTCATTGTCTTATCCATTCCATCAGTATACTCCCCAGTAAATGCAAGGCCTTAAATTGTAAGGTTATGATTAAATGTTACTTTGTTTTAAAAAAGTAGAAAGTTGGCGTTTAGTTTGGATTATTCTACGGAAGATCATTTCGACATCAAGATACCTATGATGCAAACGACCCGCGACTGGGAAAGGATCTCATATGTGGTAGCCACTGGGTTTTTTACAATCGACAAAAAAAACACCATTTTCTCTGGCATCTGCATGGCTTTTTCTGATAGCCTTAGCCACTACTAAAGTCGAAAGATTTTTCCCGCAGAAAAGGCAAAATCACACCTTATTAGTTGCCAAAAGGGTGATTGGCTTGAGTGACTTTCTACTTAGTTTTATGAGAAATTCCTTAAATGGATATTGAAGTCATGGCAACTGTTGTTTCGCGACCACAGATTTGCAAGAGATACTTGTACAGATTTTTCCCTTCCTCCTTTTGAGATGAATGTTGGAAAGTAGCGAGATCCGTCAGATCCACCTCAAATCTGCTCCATTTGCTCATGGCAGCTCACCATATCAACTTATGCATCTTCGTGATTTGATTTACGACTTTACTACTACATTTTGTGCATTATAATTTCCTTGATACAGTTAGTTTACTTTAGCTACTAAGTAGGGTTGATTCTTTGCAAAAAGTTAATTGATTTGTCTCATAAAAGTATGTTATTTTTGAGTGCTTTTCGGGTACAATTAGGTACCAGCACCTCTGAAGGACAGGACGAATAATCTCGAGACTGCTCCGGCTAAGTATGAAGTGAAGTCACAAATTCCTACAGCAACCGAACATAAGGTTGGTTTTCACTGACCTCCAGTTTTTTGAGGAAGTATATTTTAGTAGCTGCTTCGATCAGAAGCGCCTTCGTACTGGATTTGTAAATTCCAATGAGAGTCTTCAAATAGTTTATACGTCTTAATGCGTTTAGCCTCCATCATATCTGTGGGCCCAGAGGAACAGCAACACAGTCACTTTTGGTCGTGGTGAAGCGGAATCACGAGTTTCTACGGCAGGCGAACAGAAGGTTAGATTTCGATAGCTTATGCACACTCGTTCCAACACTGCCTCTAAAAAGGGTACTTTTGAAAGGCTGCTCAAATCAGGGTGAGTATTCTATTAGGTTTCGGAATTTATGGAAGTACAAGAAATATTTACACTGATTAGCGCATCGCCCCTACTGGTGGGTGAAGTAATCGTAATGTAGCCCCTCGAGACTTTCGTGAAGACGAGAGAAGACGTAACATTCAGACAGAAAGTGCACTGTTGACGTAGAGAAGGGTTTGGGGCGACTGGCATGGCCCGGAGGCCAGGCCGCCCGGCGGAGGTACAATGGGGGAGCCCTAGGCGCTCCGTTACCAAAACTGTGAGTTAAGTAAGCAGAGTATTGCAAGCAAAATGGTGAAGTCGGTGAGGCCACTTCTAGAAAGTTGGTCCAACCTCGTAGTGTTCCTCACAATTATCAGCTTCAGAGTGGAAATGAGGACAAAATTGTTGAATTGGTTTAACATTTCCTCATTTAAAATTGCGTTCATTCTATCAAATTCCCTCCTTCTGAGTCCAGAGTGTTTAATTGGCTAATTTCCCAAAAAACTAAACATACTTGGTGGTGCAAAAAACTCGGGAGCGAACCTGTGAACGCGTAATGGCGGCAGATTAGAAGGGCAGACAATGTGGTTGTCTATCGTAACTCAATGAACTAGAAAGTTCATTCGGAGCGGGGGTTTCGGTATTTCTTTATTTTTGCGTAGGGGCTTATAGTAGCTATTGTTTGATTCTTTTAAAGATTTACCAATGGTGAACGCCCTCTTTAATCACTTTGTCTTCTCAAGTTTGTGGCTCACCTCAATTCATTTCTTTCAGAACGACTCCCGAAATAACAGAGGTGATAAGATTGATGAAGATAAAGGGAAAAAGGAGGTTTTGAAGTCGTCCACTTCCAACGACAAGGTTGGTCGAAGCTCTTTATTTATTCGTTCAAATAAGGCCTCTTTGAAATGCGCCAAGGTTGAGATGTATCACCCGAGTAGTTGCACTTTTGTCCTTTACATTTCAGCCTTTTACTTAAATAAACTTAGAACTGAAAGGTTCATGGAAAGACCATATTTCATGGTCTGTCAACACCCCCCAATGGGAAATAAAGTGCTTGCCACCAATTTGCCAAGGTTGCCATTGTAACAATTATCATTACCTAGGTTGTACCCTGTAGTCGAGTTCGTAAACAACTCATCCATTACTAACGCAGTAACACGTCAATTACGGCTTGATGAACCTCTCCTTGTTCATACTCGCTCGTTTCTACTTCATTGTGACGGAGATGCTCTTTTAAAGCCAAACCTACTTTATTATCCTCGTCCATTTTCTCTCCTAGTCGGAGCAACTTTTAAATCCAGAAAAACTTCGAGGCATCCTCGCTGAACACCATCACTTTCCTTCGGAGCGTCGGTAAGTTTTTAGCGCGTGGATCCATCTGGATGTCCAAATAAGGCGTTTTTATGCTAATGTTTTGAATAAAATAAGGTAGGTTGATTACACAAAAGCAAATTCAAAGCCGAAGAATTGAAAATAGGTCTATGTTTACCACCAACGCCGCAGAGGAAAATCGACTAGCACAGCTCAGAGGTTCTTCTGTTCCAGCATAATGGTATCGCTTTAACCACTGAGCTGACTAATTTACCTGCTAGTGAAAAAAAAAAACCTTTTTCCTCTGTTGTGAATCATTTGTCTCATATTTGTAACATTTGGCGCAAGTAGGAAAATCAGTGTTACATACAGGTGAAGCTGTTGTAGCACAAAAGCACTTTTTTCCACTTCCTGACCAAAGGTCACTTCTCTGGTGCCACTTGTTGCGCCTACGCGGTGACGTAAGACAATTCAACCAACACGCAGCCCAAGGCCTCCATCCTCTTATTGCCCAGATACCTGATAACCCCCGCCTCTGCGACCGCCTCCTCCTCCTAGATGATGTTCAGCGGTAGGCAGCATTGGCTCCCCTCTCTCATTTCCCTTTAGCGTCTGTTCAGCTCTCATCCACAAACGCAAGAAGTTAGCTAGCATTCCTGATTTGTCCCTCATCGTTATGCCTTTTGTGAAGCTGTTTAGAGACACTCACCTCTGCATGGCGTACGAGGCTGTTTTAGCCATCCTGGGTAAGTGGTTACCTTCTAATGTGGCCGCTTTGGATCGGTAGATGGACTTTGCGCTCCTCTGTTCGAGTTCTACCCATCGCCGCCACAACATCTGCTCTGCACTATGGAGGATACCTTGGCCTCTCGCGATCAGGAAGTGCTTCGACATTTTTTGCGTAGTGATTTATCTGCAGAGGTTTGTTTGACTGAAGTAACTTTGTTTTTGGTGAGAACTTAGAGACATGATATACCCCTTGAGTGCACGTGGCACTCGAGTTATTAGTAAGTAGTCCAGAGGCAACTTAATTGTCGGCCTACAAGAAGGCCCGGGAGACCAGTACCAATGCCGATTCTTGGCAGGCTAAAAAGGTCCGGGCGATACCCTATGTGCCCCATATAAAGACAGTTCAGCTGCACTTTGTCCATCCTATTATGTGCATTGTCTTCAGCAATTTACATGGTTTTCCACCTTTGCTGGCCATCTTAATAGCATTTCGGTGAAATAAAACCAACTACGAAACATTGACACATCTCGTAGATACAATACTTTCTGTCATCCAAGTGCATTGAGAGAGACTTATCTGAAGACAGCTGCTTACAATTAGACGACGTTTTGCACCAGGATGATTTCGTATCGCAATCCATTTTCGCAGGAGCATTTGTGTAAATTTTGAACGCATCCAGTGACACACAAGTATGAGGTGGCTTGCCGGGATTCAGTCTCAACTTCAGCCAAATTTCTCAGCATGTAGAAGTTTAGCCGTTCGATCCAACTTTTTGCTCATGATTTTCACGCCAATATTCTGAGCAACTCTACGAAAAATTCTGACTCGTGCTTGCGAATCCAGCCACCCACATTATGCGCCTTCTATGGTAACTAACCGATCCACTCAGATGCCTTTAAAGCCATAACGAAAGATGTCCCATTGTTCGTAATTGCTATCACCAATGTAGCGCTTGAAACATCCTTGAAGGCGCTCTAATGCACGAGGCTGGAGCGTGCTTAATCACCAACACTCAGAAGAGCTGGGAAAACTGTAGCATGAGTGCCACGGGCAGGACTGCGCGCCGCCAGCGTGAGGATCAAATTGCGATAGACCAAAAAGACTCGTATAACTCCGCTCCTACTCTCGTGTAGCCAAGATACCAAATTAGAGCAAATGCCAGCTTAATACGTCGTCCGCATCCTTTTTTTGAACACTCCCTGTCCCATGTTCCCCATTTATAAAATTTACCACCTCTACTGCTAATTCAACGCCTGTTACCTCTCAAGAGTGGGTTCACTGCTAGCTCCCAGGAACGCCGGGGACTTAGTGCATATTTATAGCATGAGCAGTTTCACAGCCACCGACGTGGAGACCAAACAAGCCCTAATTACTGTTTGGTGTTGGAAGTTTTTGGATCGTGACCTCCCGTAAATAGAAGGATTCGGTGCAAAGTGCTCAAGCTAACTCTCGAGGAGCTAGATGAGTCACAGACACTGTGGATACATAATAGTCATCTGCGAACGTCCCTCTCTTCTAGCTCTGCATTTGGCCCCTGCTGAGAAGCCTTTTCACTCGAGTGCTGGCCGAGAATGACTGGCTCAGCCTCTGGGACCACACTTTGGTGCATCCCCCATCCTTCCTCATGAATTTCGCCGTAGCCTACGTGCTTGTTAACCGCAAGCGGATATTTCAAATACGAACCCGGCAACATATTAAGGTTTGTCCAAGTCCCCTGCCCACAAACATTACTTAAACACTGTTACATCAGGAATTCCACGCACAAGTCTCCGATTCGCTTAATTTCGTCCGGGCGTTGAACTTGACCCATGAACTGCAAAAGAGTTTCACTCCAGCCAGCAGCATCGGCGTTGTTGCACTGAATAGGTGCATCGGGCAGATGATAGTGAGTGCTCAACGGAAGCAGTGTGAAAGGTAAGCTGCTCGAAAGTTAATCTCTTTGTTTCCAGGCTTCATGACCCACAGGAGGGTGGGGAATCAAGTGATGATTGACTACTGCACGATGGCGTGAGTTTTCTTGCCAGTTTGGGACCTCATTTTCATGCGTGTTTAAACTACCAAGCGGCCACATACCGACGTCCCAAGTGAAAAAAAATGTACAAGCTCTCACTAAAACTTTCCTCCCCATCAAAAGTGTGACCATAATTGAGGACATATTGCCCACTTTCTGGCAAACATCCCAACCACTTTCTTGAAATTAGTCCTGCTAGTAATCATGCCTTCTCCATTGTTGTTTAGCTGAGGCATCTCGGTGAGCTAGATTGTGTGAACATGAATGTAGGACCCAGAGATTAAGAAAAGTAGTTCGTTTTGTTTAATGACGGAAGGCAGGGTAGTATACGCCATGAGGGGTAAGAGCCTGGAAGTAATTTTACTATCGACGTGCGTACCTCGGGACCAATCCCACCAGTCCCATGGGTTAGGGCTCTACTAAACTACCAGTAGTCGGCTGGTGGGCCCAAAGTAGACTAGTAGCATGGGAAGTCTGAGCAGTCCCATAATGGCACATAAATCACTTAATTTCACACTGAGCGTCAAGAGAGCGTTCGACGGAACCAGCATCAATCACGGGACAGGGGCGAGTGTCACACAGTAACTACCACATCAGGAGGCCTTCAAGGTTCGCCAACAGTCGTGAATCCATTGGGTTTCGGGGGGTTCACCTCCCAGATCCCGTTAGCCAACTGCATTACGAGTGCTCGTTTTCCCGACGATGTTCCAAAGTGACCGCGTGCTGGATGTTAATCACGTATTGAAGGATTCATTGCCTGAAAGCAGTACCCGTTCACTGAAGCAGATGGTACAAAGTAGTGCAGATGCGACGCATCCATGGCGTTTTTTGTTCATGTCGGGAACGTTTGGCCGAAAATTTACACAAGGCATCCGATCTTCCGCTCAGGCTGGCAGATACTGTTATCCAAAGGTTAACGACGCAGTGCGGCATCAAGGTTACTCCGGAGGGCGCTGAGGCACGAGCACGAAGGTATCTTATCTACCAACGTGCGAAAGGGTTGGAGGACCAGCAGCGTAGCTGGCATGATTAAACTTCGTACCATCAACGTAGAGGGTAAATTTGAAGAAACAGTCTGTTCTCTAGTTCGGCTTGAGCTACGATGGACAAGCAGTAAAGAGGCCAGATAATCCGATGATCCACGATCTAATTTTAAGAGTGCACCGAAAAGGGAGATTCCTAGCCATTTTGACCCCTGCCCGGAATTTGTGTCTGCAGGGCCTTGCTGTTAAAATTCACTAATGCTTTCCCAAGGACAGTTTACAGTTATTACAATTAGCGTTCAAAAGTGGTTCGTGCTTTTACCCCAGTAAAATCGATAGGCCTAAGGTATACGAAGTATGAAGCAGGATGTCACTAATGCGCGGGGCTATCAAGAAATCGTACTCATTCGTCCAATGTAAGGAGAACAGATCGAACAACTGTAAAGTGTCTTACAGACGGCTGCGTCACCTGGACCTATTTTATGCAGCGAAATCGATTTACATGGACGTATCAAAAGGGTGACTTACTGCGAAAGGCTTCGAGAAATCTCAACGGAAGACCCAGGCACCATGTCTATTCTAGTTCAACAGAGATACTTCGTTGAAAAGCTGGAGTAAAAATAAAATATGAGGGGAATCAAATTGAAATATCAGATATCTTAAAATGTCATAGGTGGGGGGCACAACGCACACTAGCTCCAAACTGAGAGTGTAATAAATTAGATTAACGAAGAGTCGACTAACTATGTAAGCTGCATTGTTCATTTTAAGTATGATATTGACAAAAGAATGAGAATCAGATATAAATGGATACCCATGCAACGAAACGACTCCGAGAACGGGTTCGAATATTCCGCACGGTTAGAGGCCAATTAAAAGCAGAGAAAGAACTTTTTAAAAACAACAAGAGAATCAAGTACATAATTAGTAAAACCATTTTATATACAATCCTTTAAAAACAGACGTCAGGATAAGTAATTTTTGTCACTCTAAAATGCTGGAGTGATCAATGGTGATCACATTTTGTAATACGTTGGCTGTTTGCATAACTGTCGGTTTTGGTAAAGGGTAACTGTTTGTCCTGGCTGTTTCGCATTCGCTCTGTTAGTTGACCTCTGGGCACTATCAATAGCCCCAGCCCTACCGTACTTTGCTTATATGCTCTACCCAAATAACGTACTTAGACTACAGAGAAGTCTTGGTGGCAATTAAAAGTGAACCCGATTATAAAGGACATCTGTCCTACTTTTAACTGCTCAGTGATTAACTTCAGCAAGGCGGATGGATGAATTTATGGCTACCTTGAACAAAGGGGCTGAAATTGGCGTCTACTTTCGGCAACCACCCAGGTCCTGTGTTCTGCAGGGAAGTTATTAGCAAATGGTTACGGAGTCACCTACTGTATCTAGATGAAGATATCAATAATGCAAATCATCGACACTTCCTCATCTTCTCCATTTGTTTAATAGAACCCCAACGGATCTGGCTGGAGAGCTTTGAAGTTAAAACAAAGTAACAAGGAAGAACAGATACGAAATTCTACCTCTACGTAACTGGGTTAAGTTCCGTCCTCTTAGATATAAATATGCACTTAGATCAGTGCTTTAACGACTAGGCATGGACATGCGTCATGGGCAACACAGTATCCTATCCCAAAATCCAGTTTCCCTATCAAACGAATCAGCAAATCAAGTTGAACTGCAAACGGAATTATAGGCGCTGCCTTCAAGCATCATCTCATTTGCATAAAACTGATGACTGGCGCGGTTGGCACGTGAGTGTTTTCTCTACAGACCCGACCACGTTGTGATGGCTGACGCGAGACGTTGACCAAGGGGGGGGGGAGGCTTGGGGATGCGGCTCAAGTGAGAAGAGAGCTATGTAGTAAGTCTACCGTTTAACTCTCGGTTTTGGTAAAAGGGTCACTTTGTGTCTTGGATATTGTACCTTCGGCTAATGGGCTGCTGGTAGCTTCAAACCTTAAGGCACGTCGAGTATATGTATTCAACTTCGGTATTAAATCTCCATTCGTCCTCAGGGAAGTCTTGGGAGGCTACATATATTCTGTCTCTAACAAATTGATTAAGTCAAACTAACTTTACAAAACAGCAAATAGAAATCAACGAAAACATTACCATAGTGAAACGAGTTTGGCTAAAGGAATAAGCAAAATAAACTTTTTAAGGTACCTTAAACAATCTTAACGACATAAGAATAAAATAGAAACACCGTTTTTAATTAAACTCAACACCCTAGCCTACAAGTTTCAAAAATTGGATTACAAGTATTTTGCTTGAAGTGTGGAAAACAAGCATTTTTAACTTCCTAATCGTCAGATATTTTGTGAAAGAAATTTTACAAAAAAATGATTAGATCAATTGCTAAAAAGCAAGGGAATTCAAAGTTCAGGGAACGTTTCATTACTAAAATGGAAAATTTTAAACTTATTTCATTTTATATGCTTTTTTTGTAAGCTTAGTCGTAACGCCCAAGTTGATAATTCTATAATTTTCTAAACCTATCAGCCTATACAACTCTTACCATTATCTGTTTTACGTTAATGCGGATGTGCTAAAACAAATGTCTGATATGCAGTATCTTGGTGCGCGCGACTTTGTCGTGCAAATAGTCATGTAGAGCTGGTGGCGCACATGGGAAGCGTCCACAGGTTGCCTATATCTTTACAATACTTGGGAAATAGGAATGTGCGGGAAAACGCTAGTATGTGCGACTGCTGGCGTTGATGCGTTCTTCGATGGTGTGTGTACGAACGCGGATCCTGCCATGGTAAGGTCAGCCCCCCAATCCGACCGTGTAGTTGCTTGCCCTATCTCCCCTAGATTGCAGTAGGTTTAACGGAGTAAAGTGCGTCTGCTGAGGGCTCTACCCACTCGGCTCGGCCCGTGGTAAACCGGTCCAAGTTGTTCGCTGGCGGGTTTAAGTGACCTCCGCTCTGGACGTGTGTGCTTCTCGCTACACAATTTTTAAAAAAAGTAAAATTCAAAATTTTAATGACTAAATATAGGTTTTTTGTTTTAAAAAATAAGTTTGGGTAATTTCTAATTTTTGTTTTAGTGCGCCATTTGCTGGCATCGGTTGCGTCTTCCATTATCGGCCATTTTGGCCTTGAGTTCTGCGAGATTTGTTGTTTAAATTGCTTTTAATTTTGTTTGTATTAACGCATTTTATGGGCGTTACATTTGTTGCTACTTTTAGAAGATATCTAGCCCCTCACATCATAACTTTGTTCCCCTTTGTTAACACGTTTCCGTTCTACATCTATTCGCTCAATGAGTTTCTTTATTTCCTGACAGAATGGCCGAGCAGATTGTATCCGAAGACACTACGTCTGTCATCATGAATCCTGATGGAACTTACTCCGCTGTACCATACGCGGCTACCGGAGAAAATGGACAGGTTTATCTGTCGTTGAACGACTTGGGAATCCAAAATGATGGTGAAGATATGGTATTAATAGCTGCGGACGACAATCTGGATATGGCTACCTTGGAGAGTCTAATCGCCTCTGGGGCCGTCACAACCGTTACTGGAGAGGGGGGTACAGAATTTGTTCAGGTTTGACCGATTTGTATTATCCAACAAGTCATTTAGCTGGGGGACCAGACTCTCGTCGATGGAACGCAAATAATAGAGGTGTCTCCCGAACAGATGCAGTTTTACGATCCTGCAACTAAGACCTACTATGGTGCTCCCGGCATTGTTTCCAGTTCTGGTGGTATTTTGACAATGGCTGGCACGCAGCCCGGCGGAATAACTTATAAATGTCCTTCATGTCCTGCTATGTATTCAAACGCTAACGCCTTCACCAAACACATGCGTGAAAAGCATTTTGTCAAGGTCTACACTTGCCGTCAATGCGAAGAGTTTTTCGAGACGCTAAGTCAACTCTTCTTGCATGCTCGTAGATGTCACGTTGATCCCAAAAAGCCCAAGCGAAATCCGGCGAACTACAAGTTTCACTGCGACCAGTGTAACTATATGACCAACAACGGCGGCACCATGGAACACCATAAACGGGCACACACTGGCGAGAAACCTTTTGTTTGCGACGTTTGTAATAAAAGATTCGCGCAAAAGGCTAACATGAAAACACATCGTAATCGCCACATATATCGGGACAAAATCTTCCGATGCGACACGTGCAACAAAGCCTTTTCGTCTTATGATATTTATTTGGCTCACTTGAGAACCCGAGAACATGAACTGCGTGAACACTTCGCCATGATGGCTTCTTCTCAGGTGAGTTCGTACACCCCATTTATGACGTACCTTTCTAGTTGTCTCTAGAATGTCTGGGATGTTCATTGACCTTCGACAGCATCTATAATCTCAACAAACACACAAGGAGCTGTCGCATCGTGCGTACCTTGCAAACCAAGTTCCGTTGCCTGCCGTGTAATGCTTACGTTAGTGATGTGGCCTCACTAAAAGCCCACGTCAAGGCTCATGAAGGCAGTCAAATCATCTCCTGCCCCGTTTGCGGTGAACGAGGCTTTCCGGGCTTTAACCAGCTCAATCACCACATCACTCGAGCTCATGCTCTTAAAGTGAACCGCCGTCATGTCTGCCGGTACTGCGAGTCAACTTTTGAGATGAAAAAAGACCTAGACACCCACATTCGCAGCATGCACGCGGAAGAGCGAAATGCACGACAATCTAGAGGTGCTGTTGGCCGACTCAAGTGCCGTTATAGCCAGTGTGAATTCACTACAAACTCGATCATGCTACTGGACCGCCACCACGATCAACACAGGCGCCAGGAGGAGGATGGGGAGGACAGTGTCTCACTCCCTCCGGCCCGCTACGTCTCCAGCACCAAACGGAGACGTTTGCGTGGCAGCAAGTTTGACTCACTCTACGGAGAGGAAGATGATGAGGAGGCGGGAGAGTTTGCTGAAGGCGAGGAGGATTTTGAAGTCGAGGAAGAGGTGGATGATGACCTGGCTCCAGTTGAAGATGGGACAAGTGGGTTTTACTGTTTTGAAAGTGTGTTTGAAGCCTACGATTTTATAGTTTCGAATTGCTTATCCTTTTTCACGTTACTTCAGACGTTACTCGTCGTACAATCACACTGATTAAGGCGGCACCTCAAAAGATTGTGGAGGGACATGAAGAACAAGTGGGAGGGGGAGATGAGGAGGCTCTAAGGCCGTTAACCGAGACGCTCCCACCCACCGTTGTGGGGAATTCAGCTCCTGCTTTAGCAGCCACAAGGCGGTCTGCCGTCACGCCGAGTAGACATCTTTCTGTGGTGCCTTCTAGTCGTCGTATCACACGCGCTCGACGTCTGCCGGCGTGGTACAAGGACTACGACACCGACTACATTGGAGCAGGCGAGGAGTCTCCCACCGTGGAAGCCACCATCAAATCTCGACTCCCGGCGGGTATTGAACTGACCGATCCCACCACTGTCGGCGGGGAAGATGGAGTGCCGACTGAGGAGTGGAATGTCGTCGTGTACGATGATGAGGAGCCCGTTGAAAGGCCAGATGACAAGGAGGAAGAGGAGGTCACCGCCTAGTGTAGTAGTCGTATATGCGTCCGTGTTTGTACATACTATTCCCCGTATATCCAAAGATATAAACACGGAGATGCAGTTTTTTACATGTGTATTCGGCGATAGAGAGATACGTTAACAGTAAATGTGTATAAATTGCATTTTACAGGACTTTTCACCCCTCGATATTTCTTGCTTTTTTCTCTGGATATGGAAGGAGTGGCTACGTTTCCTTTTTGATTTGTAATTGGCTTAATGCATTCAGGATGATTGCGTGTACTACTAAGTCCTATATTACAGTTCCTTCCCGCGGTGCTTCAGTGTGAGTCATTAGACATTCTCGTTTTCACATAGCAGAGCGGCCCCGTAGCTGATCCAGCGATCTTGCGGCTGCGAACTTGGCAGCGGTATGGCCGTAATGAAGTTCGTCGAGATGCCTGCAGGGAAAATGTATTTTAAGTGGCGAGATAGTCTCAGGTTGTGGTTCCTTTGTCTTGTCATCAGATTTACGTCCGAAGGCGATCCTTAAAGCAATGTCCCATCCCCAGTTTGTGGAAACCAAGAGCCATGTGATGACGTATTCATAACTCGTTAATGTCTACCCAATTGATGGGTGAAAATGGATCCCGCACAATGCATTTACTGAGACACCAGTAGAGTGCCAAGTGAGGTTTTACCATCTCTTATCTGTGAAATTGGATCATTCGCAGGATTTTCGAAATCGGTGGTCAATCATGCTATAATGCTGTATTGCGGTTCAGAAATCCCTTACGGCAAATTCAAGTCTTATCACTAATATGCAAGTAAATCAACTTTTCAGTTGCATTAAGTCATAAGTCCCGAGTTTTAAATCAGGTCAAATCATGTTAACAGGAGCCCAGCTCATGACGCTGAAGTCAAAGTTGTGGCAAGGTCGGTTTCGTGGCTGGTCTTTAAATTCGCCCTCTTAAGTAGACGACCACCCGAAGTAAAAGTGGTGAGGAGAATAAAAAATGAATAAAATTAGGATGGAAGTATTCCAAGGTACTATCAACTTGTCAAATTAATCTGATGGTTGAGTTGAATTGTTAGGAAGAGCCATGAAAAAAACCATCAGAAATTGGTTTCGTCTAGCGGATATTTACTGTCAACAGGAGGTGTTTCAGCACACCGGGGTCTCACTTCACCCTAATTCTTTTTTGATAGCTGAGGTCAAAAGGGTATTCCAACTCAAAATAGAAGAATCTGTTAGGGAAGGATGATTTCAGCCACAACTAAATAGCACAACAGACCGTGCTGGCCCATGTCAAACCGTTCTGCAACAATAAATCAGGAAAATAACCCTCAAAATAACTAAATGAAAGAAGTAAGTCAGAAATTTGTAAAAGTTCTGACCACAAATTGAAATCGTTGGAGGAATAACGCAACTCTCTGCCAAGGGTCATCGTTCTACCACAAGGAATCAGTGCTTTTTTAACTACACGGGTTCTGTAGCTCTTTTGCAGTTTTAAGAAAGACTTGAGGAATCAAATTAGTGGCGGTGATAGGATGGTTCACAAATAATACGTCTATATGCCTTGTTAGAACTTAAGGAAAGGCTCCAGACACCACAACGATGGACAACTGGGCTGGTTATATTACCAATTCTTCCCGCTTTTCATGGCATAAGGGTGAATGGCATAAACATGTCGCGTTGTCAAGTCTGATGACAGGTGGAGCCCTTTCGATGACTAAAGATCGTGGAAATTTGTTGATGATACCGGAGATGGATAAACTGCTGAGGCCTACGACAAAGTGATTACAAACAAGACTGTTGCTTTGCCAAGAGTCGTTCACCCTTACTACCAATGATAGGTCAAAACCATCTGCGATGGTTCAAAATACTGCGCTATTGATAAAAGCAAATCCTCTCCCGACTAGGAACATTTGCTTCACATTCAATGTGGACCCGGCCACAGTGTCAGAGGAATATTGACTGTCACATTCTCGTAGCGCACCAGCATTTTCACCATCTAACAGTACAGTTATCCTCTGACTAATGGTTTACGGCGTTTATTGGGTTGTTTCAAACTCAAGCAGTCTCCCAAAACGGCTGCGCACAACCATATAGCAAAATTTGGGAGTAACACTGACGTATCACTGACAGTAACAAAATATACAAGGCATAAGCACAAAACAGACGTCAGTAAGACTTACCAGTGGTGGAGAGCACCCCGGCTCGTGTGGAGGTCTTGTAGAGTGGGGCGATGTAGCGATCAGGCTCGGGCTTGAAGTCCATCTCTGGCTTCATGTGAACCATTGGCATAGCCTCCATAGTCACTCTTGGTAACGAATCGGCGATCATCATCGTTTCACTGTCCCACCTTGGCGTAGAAAACGCAAAATAGAAGACTTCTATGTATGGTTAAAAATTCTAAGCGACATCTGAATGTGTATCAATTGGGGGATCCATGAATATGGAGGTAGGAGGCTAGGGTGAAACAGGAAACGAAACTGCGAGAGATCATTCAATCCAAAGCTATTACATGCGTGTCACACAAATAGTTTGGACATTTGAAAAGCCAAATTGCCGGGAGAAAAATAAACAATGGGCCTTAATATGTCTGAATATGTAAACACAGACGAAGCCCGAAGTGTTCGCAAAGACTCGAAACCGCGGCTACCAGTTTCAGCTGCTTGGCCAGTGGGATGACTTGCTCTGGTTGATGCAAAGATAGTCCAGGTTAAAAGTAGACTAGACAGTAAACTCACGTGTCGTCAGCGTTGTTTAAGTTGATGAATCAAGAGACCTGGGGTTATAAACAAAGGACTTTGATATTTACCTTTAAAGTAACCATTGAATTGCTTTAAAGCTCAGAATAAAAAGGCAGAAGCTGTAAAATTTACTGTGAATGGTATGCGGTTTTCGAAAGAATGGGTACAGCAACTCGAGTATATGAACGACATCTGACTGACGATACTACTTAGGCATTTAAGCCTACCACTTAGTAATGGAGTTTTATGGACAGTTAAAATCCAACTTAAAAGGATTGTAAAAAGGAAATACCACTTAACTGCCATCGCTCTGACCCTGCTTGAGCCTAAGAATACAGTCCTAGGCATGCACCTTACCTCCTCCGCCATTTGGATCCCACAACTCAGCTCGACTTTTGCCCAGAAACTGCCTTCGTGACAAATTCACTGCTCTCCTCTTCACCGACAATACACGAAAATGAGAAGTAAATCCAAAACGATGGCTCACTTTCATTGGCTAATTCATCTTTTTTCTACCTTAAGTTTTCTCGAGAAATTAAAACAAAATTATCATGTGGACTTCACGTCGTTGCTTAAACAAGCAAAGTCTCCGCATGTCTGTTCGTCATCCCAATCTCGCCTTCTAAATGGAACCACTTCCTACCATTTGTGGCACAGGAATGCCGTTGTTGCTTTCACAACTTTTTTTTGTTTGGGTGTTTAAAATGCGTGAAGCGCGACGTCCAGCATGCCCTGACCTGCAGCCGACGATCACGTACCCGGATCAACTAGAACCTGATCGCAGGTTGGGGCAACCAATTGGCCTCAAAATCGACTTTTGGAGGTGGGAGGTGACAAAAGCAGAAACGAGATGCAAAAACTAAATTTTGATGTCTCTGGAACTGCTAAATAGTAATTGTAATGCTTTGACTGTTTGTCTAACTCTCGGTTTTGGTAACGGGGCGCTTGGGGCTCCACCATTGTGCCTCCATCCCCTCTATACTTCGGCAATGCATATTCTACCCTAGTATTATGTCCTCTTTCGTCTTCAGAAAATTATCGACGCGCTACATAACACTGACTAGAACTAGGTATGGAACTATAAGTAGATTTGACAGTGAAAGACGATAATTCCGGATCTCGGATTGTCCACAGTTAGGCGTGAAACATTCAACCATACTGAGGAACGACGTTAGAAATGCCAATTTCTGGTATTTCATGTCAGCTACTCCCGTATTTTTCATTGAGTAAGGGTGGTGCTGTGTACTCGTGTCAAATACCACCGTAGACAACCGAAGACATCAAATGATATCACATTTGGCAATTGGGAGTGGAGCTAGCGGACGCATTTAGGAAGCCGATTTGGGTTTTCGGAATGATGATGAATACTGATAGTTCCTAGCAAAAGCCAACCTTCCTCAAACGGGTAATATTCCGTCAGAGTTGAAACTTCAACGGTAAATTAAGATGAAGCATTGGGAAAACTGGATAAGCTACACCACACAAGTTTGCTTTCCCTTAGTACTACTTATGTTGAGCGTATTATACACCAGAGTTTGACGGGTAGTCGCCGTAGGCGTTTGTTCCTACCTTGATAGTAGGTTGAACAATACAAAAGAGCGGAGGCAATGGGAGCAATACCATTCCCTGATTATCCCCAATTCTATGTACAAACTGGTGGCGTTGAGCTTTGATACTAGTCTCCTACCTTTTTGAAATGGGGGTCACTCCAGTGCGACAAGGAACCACCTAGACTGTGGTCATCAGGTTGAAACACTAAGAGGAAGGAGCGACTAGCCACACACCTGAATCCATCCATAAAGAGTCCATGGATCAGAACGCCATCCTCAGGCACCTCCAGACTTGTATCCTCTGGATGCTCATCCCCAAAAGTCATTTCGTGCTGGCGCAAGACATACGTCTCCTGATCTCTGTACTGTGGCAGAACGGTGAAATCGAAGGAGAGATGGTCGATGGGGAAATCGTACTTCCGTGCGTAATTCTGCAGTGTACCCGTTAGGAAACCTAAAGAGGATAGGGGAAGCGGTGTAGAATGGATAGTACTTGCTAAAGTGTATCCCCTTCCATCAATAACCCGCGAGCGGAATGGTATAGATGCTTCTATACGGTGATGGAAAATGCAGTCAGCTTCCATTTCTTTCGGTTACCAAAACAGGAAATGTGAAATATTTGTTTTAGTCTCAGATTTTGGCGCATTTTATTCGTCTCCGACTTCTTAAAAACGAAAAAAAAAAAACTTTTCTTGGATCCCACCATACTGCATTGAATGAGCGAAATCTGAAGACAATTAAGATGCGAATTAACTCAGAGGATGGGTGGGCAGCTCAAGGATTGCCATCAGCGAACGTGACCAGGCTGAAGAATTTCAATTCCACTGATCAACTACCTCAACAAGGGAGGTTTGGTTGTAAACCATAGCTTTAATTCGATGAGGGGGATGCACTTGTCAATTGACAATCTGCCGTGTCATCCTTGGGAACGTATGATAAAATATGGAGAATTTAAAAGCTCAAAACAACGAAGGAAAGAAAGGCGAACGGAAGGTGACCCTTGCTTTCTGGGAAATTTACAAGACTTAGTACAAGAAGGTGAAAACTTCTGAATAATATACTTATTTCAAATCTAATGGCACTTTGATAGTCAATAAAAGTTTCTAGTCATTTTAACTCCACTTGTATTTATAATTTTTTTTTTTAAAAGAAAGACTTTGTGCTTAAAATTCCCTCATCATTAGGAATCACTTTTAGGATTTATTGTTGGTTGTAACCGCAGTCGAAGCAATGTTGACTTGACCTCCGAATGTTTCAACCGCACCGCACGCCATCAGCTGACAAAGCCTTGAGATAAACTGTTTGCAACCAACTTCACCTCGTCTGGGTGACAACGTCTGGGGCCAAGCCGCGAGGAGAGCATGCATGCCAGACAGTCTGACACGACAGCTACACCGATGTCAAAGCAAATGGGAAGGCACAACTGTATTTTCGGCGTTTGTCGTGGTATTCTAAACCCGAGTTGGAAAGGTGACAGCTTGTATGCCAACCGGCAAAACTTGGGAATGTCATTAAAATTGGAACATTATCAGTGGTCGCATTCAACAAAGTAACTATCTCGAATTGGTAGGATATTGGACAGGATTACACTGACATCTGCATTTGCTCCACACCCAATGACCACTTTCCCTTCAAAAAATCACGATTTCCGAAGTGAACTGACATTTGGTGAAAAGGATGTTTAGCCACTCTGACTATCCAGTCATCGTGGTCGGCAGTTCTCCCTCCCCCTGCGGTCTGTCCGCCCATTGATAACCAGTTTTACTTGGGAGTATGTCTTATCACGGCCTGTGAAAGAACTCGCAGCGCCACAACGGGAGCAGCGGTATTTAAACCCGAGCTAAGTGAAGAACGCTCCTATTTTTGTTGGCTGGTCCACAAATTTTGACGTTAGAGGGGGTACAGCATCTACACTGAATGGCTCAATCTGTGGAGACACCAGAAAAAAGAGCTTAAACGATAGAGGTTTCTGGCAAGTTCTCACTTTGTAGTTCTGATCACTGACCGCCAGCTGAACGACATCAGCTCTCAAATAAGTGCTGTCGACGTCTCTCCAAGTATCCCTAAACAATCGCATCCTCCGGTTTACATCATCGCCAGAGTAGATGATATACCCATTCCTCACATCACCTACAGGCATATGGCGTAACACGTCACGATGGCCGACGACCAGAGTGGAGTGAATGCTCGATGCAGAACATCGTCCACCATCCAGCCCTGACCACAACCTCCCAAATGAATTCTCCCTCGATACATTTTGCTCTGCTGAGGACTTAATAATCAAGAATGTCAACATGAACCGCACAAAGTGCTAAACGAATTCCTCATTATCTTCATCCCAGTCTTGTAGATATTGACACTCGAAAGGAAAATTTTCAATTATCGGGGTAAAAAGTACCGATAAGGAGTTTTGGAATTGACGCTCAAACGAAGAAAGAGGATGGGTAATTAAAGACTGGGTGGGATCTCTAGTCGCTCCGGTTCGCATTTTCACCCTGATGGCTGTATTTATCATCTTCCAAGCCTTTAATGTTCGTATGGTTTATAACGGCTGTAGCAAAGACTCAAGGCTCTACCACTTTTTGTGGAGAGAACTCTGGTATCCCCAGCCTTCTGTTGCAGTAAGACCTTTGAAAGTAAAACAGCAATTCTTTCACGAAGAAAGCTCGTAATTCTTGTAGAAGAGGATATCGGGTACAGACAGTGAATAGACCACTTGACGGACAGTCAAAATTGATATATTGGAAGAATTCAGTGAACGCTTGATCGCTCACCAAACAAACAATAATAGGAGAATGCAACCTTTATTTGCTGTTTTCGATCGTGCAGACTTTCGGTAGCGCTGATTCTTCTAGCATGCAGATGTCAAAGGGGCTATTTATGCCTTGTTACCCTATAGCTGTTTCAAATCCTCTCTGTTTGTTGATATTCGACCTACTTGCAGATTAGCATGAGTTGTCATGACCTCAGAGTTGACAGGGGGGATTGCAAAACGGCGCGCCTTAACACCTTTGCTTAGAGAACCTCAGGGGACAGGTGTACACCTTTTTCAATGTGGTTTCATCGTCCAAATGCAGCACTAATGGTCATTAATTCTTGTGTAATAAATTTTAAACAACCCAATATTACATAATAACAAATTTTGTTGTTTTAAATTAAGCTAATCTGTTTACAACCCGCTGTAGCATAATGAGTTTCCCTAACCTGATGGGGGGTTGACGCAATGCCTTTGTGAAGCTCGTCAACATTTGAATTCATGTTTTGATTCATTTTGATGTATTATGATTGTAATATTACGCCACAAATCCTAATTGAAAGTAGGACATTTCAAATGTCAATCTGTCCACATACCTTGAGGAAAGAAGAAACCGGAGATCCAAAACGATGTGGGGGGGCCGTTGAGTACCCATAGATTAATAAACTCTACCCTAAGTGCCAAGTCTTTCATCCACAAACTAAGCGGTTTCAAGCTGGGATAGGCCACATTTTCCCACAGGCGCGGCACCGTGTTCAGCAGAAAGGAAGAATAAATTTTCTCCAATTTCTCCGACATCACCAAAAATCCCTTCACCGCCTTCTGCATATGTTCAAGAGATGTCTTCAACAGAGAAAGAAGACTGATGAAATATAATGCGCGTCTGGAAAAATTAAGGAGTGGAGTATTTTCTTTGAAAGTACCTTGATGATTTTGAGGAGGTGGTTGTAGCGGTCGACCTCTTGCACCAGAACCGTGGTGAGTGAATTCACACGACCTCGCTGGTCGGTGTTGAAGAGATCGGCATGCGCCTTCTCCATGACAATCGTATTGGGTAGCGCAGCGAGTAGACTGCCAGCCAGGTCATAGACCACCTCGTCTGAGGTGCGACCCTCCTTGCCTCCGCTGGTGCGGGGCTGAACATCCAGAATTGTGGACAGCAGCTTGGATGTCTCCTTTTGCTGCAAAATGTATTATTTTGGGGGAACTATATTGTGAAGACAAATAAGAGAAGCAATGTGCACTAAATCCTTCATAATTGACATAATTTATGCATCGATGGAACGAGATTTAATCTAAGGGAAAATTTATTTGACACAATATTCAGGTAATTACTCAAATTCATAGTAAAGTTATCTGCAAAAATGAAATGCCACATTTATCTCGCGAAATAAAGAGGAGGAGAAACTGGAAAAATGAGTTTTAGGAACCTTTACTTGGTCGAAATAACAATCTATTTTTGCAAGTTCTACTTTAATTAGAAGGAAGGAAATATGAGGGACAGACAAAAGCACCAACCAAGAAGAGGAGATTGGCATTTGAATGCATGTTGAAGATGTCAGTGGGATCGAGGAGGGGCAGGGTATCTGTGTACTCCAGATACTCCCCCAGGCGTTCCATCGGAGGCGGACGAAAGAGATCGGAGTCGACGCAAAAGCGGTAGTCCTCTGCTAGTGTCGCTTCACCGAAGAAGCGCGACAGGATCACACTCAGGCATCGCTGATCCCAGGCATCTGTCACGCGACCGCCATAAGTTATCTGCAATTTAAGTAGGCTTATTAGTAGTATTGATTCCCACCGATTCTATCTCCTCTGCACTTCTATGTGGCAGCGCAAATACGATGAGGGAGTGCATCATGGCATCAATGGCCAGAGCAGACGATGGACAATTTGGATTCAGAACTCAAGCCTTTAAATACTTCTATCCTTCATCAAAAGCGAAAGTACGTCATTTTTCCAACGACTTATTTAGCGGTGGACATAAATTCCCTCCCAACAGGAACATCCACATGCGTGTTCTAATGATTTCTTTTGTTTTAATATGGAGGAAAACTTTATTATGGAAGCCCTGAAAACAACACAAAATGACCCCATTGACCTAGTATGAGTTGGAAAGAAATGAAACCGGCCTCTAAAACAGAATCCTGTGCACGCACATCCCTCAACTGCACGTCTATTTGCGATCTCATAAGCTTTGTGAAGCCTCTCAAGAAAAACCACAACACCTGAAGCATCTCCCTATTTTCCGTACTAATAAATTATGAAGAATTCAAACTGAAATTAGCAACAAATACTGCCAAAAAAGGAAAATGTTCCAAATGACAGAGATAAATTTTACGCAAGTTTAGTAAACCCAAAGCAGGAAGTATGACCCACCTCCGCTGTGATGTAGGTGAGGGCATCCCACGCGAAACCATGCTCATTTGAGAAAAGATTGAGGTTCAACAAAGCGCACTCCCGATCCGAGTCATTGAACTCGTAGGCGATATTCCATCCAAGAGGACCAAATTTCTTGCGTTCCAAAATCACAGCATGGAATAGACACATTCCATAGACGACGCGACGCCAATCTGCGCCCAGAACTATTGAAAATAGCCGATTTATAAGTTACCACTAAATAACTTCCGAATTTGAAGAAGATCAGGCAATTTCAAGGCTATAGCAAGGTATCCACAAGAGATTTACCGTTTTCCTCGAAGAACTCATGTGATAAGTCGTTGAGAGCTCTGCGAAGATTTGCTCGGATGCCCTTGGGGGGTTCGTTGGTGACCTTGACGGAGTTCTGTAGTACGGTAATGGGGAAGGCCTTAGTTGGCATGGAGCTAAGAAAGAGGCGATAGTTGGCGTCAGTTGTGCTTGTTGCCTCGGAGCGCTCCTTTATAATCTCCTCCATTCGCACCATCCACGAGGCTGCCAGGTGACAGTTCTTCAAATAAAGGAGAATTGAGTCGATCAGAGACCACCTAGTCTTTCAAACTACTACTAGTTTCATTACTGACGATAAAGTCCCATCAAATTCCTATCAGATTAACCGGTAAGGATGAGTAAATAACACTTATTATTTACCTGTAAAAATACCCAGTCACCACTTTCTGCTGCCTTGGCTAGCAGCTTCTCAGCTGTAGGGCCCTGACCCTGACCTAGCGAGACTGAGTGTATCCTCTCTGAGTAGTCCATCTGTCGGGCGAATCTTTGCAGCTGTGCCATTGGATCGGATCCCGTCGAGAGTACAAAAACTAATGGCGTGGCTGCATCCATATCGGCGTAGACCAGTGGCAAATCTATCGACGGTGTCTCCACGAACTGTCGACCCAACTGAATGCGCACAAACTCCGTCACCGCCGCCACGAACTCCTCCTCCCGCATGGTTCGAACCAGGATTATCTTCTGGAAGAGACTCAGGCGATCATCCCAGTTTGTCCCGGCTCCTTCGCTCCTATCCTCACCGAGGGGAGAAGTAAGGGTGACAGTTAGGCTTTCATTTGAAGCGTCCTGAGGACCGCGGATTTCAAGAACGATTTTTCGGCCTTCAGCGACATCCTCCAACAAGCCGTTGAAAGTGTCTGGTAGCCCATCAACGAGGTCACAGATGGCTTTCCACTGGCGTGCACCAAGCCAGCTCACCGTGTTCCCAGGTTGGGGTGGAGCGGAACGATCCGATTGGGTAGCGGTAGAGACAATGTAGTCCCACTCCGATTGGACGATCGTGCCCTCGTGTAGGAGGATCTTGGCACAGAGCATAAAAGAGAAGACAAGCTTGTCTTGTGCGAAGAGACCGCGCGCGACGTTGTTGTAGGTGGCCAAAGTGGTGGCGTTAATGAGGGTTTTGGCGCGGTCCAATGACTCTTCCTCCCGGGGACATTTCTCAATGGTTTGATTGAAGAGCTGGAGGAAACCAGATTACAAAAGTCGGTGAATTCATATCTCGATGAAGTAGGGCTACTTATGATTGTTTAGTATTCCACCACACTGTTAGCCTTACATCACGCACTAAATTTCTAACCTTAAAGAGTGAGGTCTAGTTAGGCCATCTTACAGCTTTTAAAACTAGATATTGGCTCCCTAAATACATGAAAACAGATGAACGAAGGGTGAGGGAATAACTGGTACAAACTCTATGTAGACTTTCAAGTCATGCACGTTCTTGACGCTGAAAATGAAGTATGTAGGTGAAATGGGTTACTCACGGAGATGAAGTACTTGAGGGAGAACTGGTACATGGGATCGATGTCAGCGAGGAGAGTAATGACGAAGTAGAGAACGGAGCCACGCGCCGCGATGGGCAGGAAGTGCGAGCGAGCCGCTGAAATCATCGCCTCCGTGGCCTCCGCCTCGACCAAGCGCTTTGCGATCTCCATCGACGTCGCCTTTGACTCATTTAAGGTGTTAATCAACGCCTCATTGTCCAGTATGTTGCCCTCAGACTCAAAAAGGAGCTTCAGGATTTTGTCCTCTATTTGCTGTTCAAAATCCACAAAAAATCGGGTAAAGTAATCAAGGACTGCCGAGTGGGGTTCATCGAAATTACCTACGCTCTTGTCATAGCTGAGCCTTAGTCCTACTGTTCAAAGGTATTTACTTAAGGCTTTCGGAATCGTTCTGAAAGATTATAGTGGCTACATTTGGCTCTTACAATTCCACAGATATCGCTGAAATGATAAAAAAGTGGTAATAATTGCAATGGTGGAAAGAAATTTCGAGTATCTAATAAGGTGAAGAGCTTCACAGTTACGATGCAACTACTGGTGTAAAGTCCTGTAGAATGGCAAGAATTTTGCGATAGATCACCCACATTCTTGAGTTGTGAGGCTGCTGTAAATTAGAAATCCCCTCCGATTAACAACTCCCTCAACGGACTCCAATAATTATTTATGAAAATACCGAAAGCTTGTTAACAAATAGAAAACATATCAAAATAGGACGTTGACAGGGAGTTATGAGGTGCTCGAGCGTGTAAAATCGGAGGTAACGATTCCATTAGGATAAAAATGACCCGTAAGATTCCACATCCAAATATCACACTGCCTGTGTTTATTAAGCAGTACGAATGCAGAGGACCAACCTGGAGAGTAATTTTGTCTTCATTTATATGGATAATCAGTTCTACCCTCTGCTCCTCCAGTTCCGGCCTTTCAAGACGTGTCACCTCACTCAATAACTGGTCTTCCAGACCCTGTGGCGTGACAGTGAAGTTAATCAGTGTCACTTTGATCGACACCTCTGGCAGGTAGTGAGGATTGGGCAGTTTAGTTGTGATGTAAAACTTGAATTTCTTATCGTACTCCACGTCACTGTCTCCCAGACGAATCAACAACCTCCCACCCTTTACAAAGGTCTGTCGAAGCAGAATAGGTTCCAGAGCCGGATCTAGACTCTCCCCAACATCTTCCAACAGCATTGGACATCCGGCTCGAATGCAAGACTCCAGAACTCGCAGAATAGTTAAATCTGTTGGCTTAACAACACGGATCCCGTTCTCTGCTTCCATGGTGCGAATCCACCGATTAGCCTGCTCTTGAGGGTCGATCATTAGTGGCCATCGACGTGAATGTGTTACCATGATTCCATTATCTGTACTGACCTGGTCTCTAGGCAGACCTTCCGCATTCCACTGCCGCAATTCAAAGGCATCCCCAAGGACGCTGAACAGACCGACGTTTTCGCTGACTGGCACTTCAAGTTCGTGGCACTTAGCAACCCAAGTGGTGATCAGACTTTCACGAAACTCCATGGTGAAGGCCCCGTAGTAGGCTACACAGGCTGCCGCAATGAAGACATCTCCAACGACGTTGCCCAGTTGAACGTCATATACTCCGATGGAGTCTCGCCAACGCTCCTGTTCGCTTGACAGAGCGGCAGTCAGCTTGGCGGCGCGTTTGAGGCGAGCAGCCGTTAATGCAAGGTTGTGTTCCAGCACTTTCTTCTCACCCACTGACTTATCATAGGTCGCTTGTAACTCAGCGATCTTGTCTTCAATGGCCTTCAAAGCGCTCTGCTTCTCGCGCAGGTTGGCCACCATTACATCCATCTCTTTGTTAGCTTCCTCAAGTCTAAAGCGATAAGGGGGAAGCAGAATCCACTCGCCTTTGTTTATTTAACCTGCTTTAATAAGCCTATTGGATTCGCAGACGATGTCGTCAGTAAATACCACGGAAGACAAAGACAATATCCCTGAAAATTAATAATATAACTAGTTCGTTATTACCAGCATACAGCAGTAAATTAATTGCCAAAGAAAGAAACAGTCAGCAGCCTGAATTCTGTAGAGAGAGTCCAGTGGTAGGCATATGTGTGACCTTGAATTAATAACAGACAAGTATTTCAACCCCATCGATGTTGTCAATATACAAATATTTATCCAAATACAAGGGGAAATGTGCGCATAAAAGATAACCAAACCGGATAATAAAAGAGAGGGACGCAGGGAGCAACTAACCGTTTTCGTTTGGGCTCAACGTTCCTGTAGACACGAGCGTACATTTCCAGCGCGCGCACCCACATGCAGAGGGACTTGCAGGCCTTGCTGACCTTCTCAATTACCACCGGGTCGAAATCTGGATTATCGACATACTTCTGCAGTTTCCTCAACAACGAGTCCGAGATGGTGTCTTTCGGATACTCAACCAGCTTGCGTAGTAAATTGCTGTCCCCTAGTAGCGTCTTGGCTGTTGCCCAGTCTGTCCTGCGAAAAAGAGGATCACGAGTCTTACGTCTCTCAGTGGCTTTATATAATGACATCGGAATAAAGGATGCCCTTTGTGAACTTAAAACGGATGCCATCGATCCTGAGAAGTTGCTCACTAGCAAAGCTAATTCGGACGACTTTTTGAATGGAAGGCAGTGACGAATGGGAAAACCGCTCACGCTCCGTGGCCAAACGCCTGTCTTCGGTGGACTAACAGCTAATTTCAAGAAGAGACGGGAATCTCCTTGGTCGTAAAATAACAACTCATACTGAAAAAAGTTGGATATCACCGAAAAAAGTGTTAGTTAATTCATTTAACCTCATTGAAGTAGAATCAAGCACACACTTTTGTCCCAGCATTAGACACACAGCCTCCATGACTGTCTGCACAAGTTGAGGTGGCTTCGTGAAGACGCGAATTTCAGCAATGTCATTCTTGTCCAGGGCATCCAGTGCCTTGTTGGCAGCCTCAAGGGCGGGCATCGCGGCGTCAAGGTCGCGTTGAGCGTCGTCTGCGATGGCTTGCGTCTCCATCGCCTTCTGTTTGGCGTCTGCCTCATCATCCTTCACTTTATGCCTCACCACGTCCGCCTAAAAAGTGAGTCATTCCCAAGATATTAACCTAAATTATTGAGCACCATCTGCATCATGGTCTTAATTTGTTCAATGCCAAGATCTCCGTGAAAAAATTGGTCACACATGCGCATCGCATTTGACACTTTGATTTGGACGCCTGAACCTAGTGCCAAAAATCTGCAATATATGTTCATTAAAGTTTTATGATAAGTTGATGCACAAAAATGTGTATAGCAAAGAGACAGGCTGAGTTTAAGGGAGTTTGGGCAATCATTGCCTGAATACTGAACTTTCTCTAGAACCCACATTAGTACCTCCCACATTCGAACTGATGTGAAGTTAAAACAGGACCCGTAAGTTATATCAAATCTATTGCGGAAAATCTGACTCATCTTCAAAAACCAAGCCTATAATTAGTTATTGTTATGGAAAATGCTATGCTTGCGTGCTTCGAGACCGGAAGATTCTTCACTCGTTACGAAGCATTAAATTTACTAATTGAAAACCTAAAATAGCTAATTTAGAACTACTTGGAGTTACACTCTTCTAAAAATGGATTTAGTCGCATTCATCCGAAATACTGAACAAAAGATGTGAACAATAAATGGATGTCGACAATACCGGAGTAGACCTAATTGAGCCAATCAACCTATGGGAAGATAGTTGCGGCCAACCAATCAAATTGCTGCGCGAGCAAAGCCCGCTAATTATTAGCTTACGACCCACCTTTTCCTGATCTTCACCCAATTTGAGCATAAGTTTTTCCGTGTCCTTTTGCTTCTGCTCCAACTTGGGTCGGAGAGCAGTCAACTCCTCCTCCATGCGGGCCACCAAGTCGTTGGTTTCCTGAATCTTATTTAGGCCATTTTTGAACTTCTCTTGCATTATTTTGAGGTTGCTGGACCATATAAAAGACAGAATAGATGGCCTCCATCAAAGCTTTTTCTAATTAAGGTTAGTTAAAAATGTAACACGCCTCCAAATAATTCGAGAAAGGGATCAATTCTCAAGCAAAAATAAAACAGCGGAATTTTGCTCTCTAAATCTATTTATCTGCAACTTCAAGAAAGTAGTAAGTACCAATTTTAAGCATTGAATCATTTTAATTACTTTGTAAAAATACCGAATTTGAGTAGACCTTCCTTTTTAACGTAAATGTAGGCGCATTTAAGGGGAAAATCGGCAACTTTGAATCATTAAGGAGATAACAGATCATGGAAATGCGCACGAAAGAGGTCATGCCCTTACCTTCTGCGTTCATCAAGCATGACGCGGTAGATGGAGAGAAGTTCCAAGTAGCTGGTCGGCGTGGTGTAGTAGTAGCGCTTCAACTCCTCAAAAAATCGCATAGCCGCCGAAGACACGGTCAGATGTGTAAAGGTGCACAGTTCGGCCACCTTGTCCTGGACACAATCAAAATTAATACTAGTTTAAAAACTGCATACAGTGTTTGAGGTCATCCAAAAGGCATTTGTAGATCATACTGCTTTCGATGCTTTATTGTTACGTCTACTAGGCGTTTGTAAGAAGTTAGAGCTTTAGGCTGCGATAAAAGAAAAGCCTCCCAAAAGAAGAGCAGATTTAGCGTTAAAACCAAGCTGGATATTAAGCATGTTAACCCATTAAAAAGTGCATCTCAATATCTTAGAACTATGATGGAGAGTGTAATACCAGGATACTTTCAATAAGGCTTGAGTACCACTAAATGCTTATTTTCATAGAGAGTGGTCGAACAAAAGTAAAAGTAGAGACTTATGTTATGGATGAATTTCCTCTTGTTCCCCATGAAATTTAAACAAACATTATCTTTAAAAATGACCCAGGTACATCAACTTTAAAACAACAGTCGAATAACACACCTTTATTTCCCCTGAATCGACATCTAACGTGGCAAATGAGGACTGTGAAACCCCAAGAAGTGCCTCCTCAGGCCATTCGGTGAACCAATCAATCGTACAGCAATTGACCAGTGATGGAAACATCCGCAGCCGATTTCGGAAGGCAGATCCCATGGGAGACATAGTAAGCACAAGGTGGAGGTTTTTGCGCACTCGATCAATGCAAAAGCGGTAGATTGCCTCCCTATTTCCCTCCGCAATACCAGCCTCCTTGGCGGCAGGTCGCGTCCCGATGATGAGCTTCTCTAGGGCCTCTGAATCGAAGAGGCCAGGCACCTCACCGGAATTGAGGATATTATTAAGATCCTCAACAAACTCCTCCAAGAGGATCTGACTGTCCGAAAAGAGGAAGACAGTGGGCTTGTTCTCCACACCCGTCCAGGTATACAGCTTCTGCAGGTCCTCGTGGAAAGAGTCATAATTGTATCCGCGAGAGAGCTCAATTGAGAAGCAACGGTAGCTATTCATGTGAGCCGCTAATCTAAGGGATTTGAAAAAAAGGAATAGACAGTGAGATAAGGAGGGATTTTAGGGGGTTTGTGCTGGCGTAACGGTGTGGAGAAAGCGGATTCATTAATATTCAAAGAAAATCACGAAGCGCCTTGCATAAACCCATCCTGAGGTAAGTATGGACAAGCTTCTTTGCATTGGTTATTTTAAAGTGCTTAAGATAAACTGTTAAAGTTAACAAATGCTTTCTAGGACGTAAAAATGAATAAAAAATAAGTTTTTCATGTTAGAGACTAAAAAAAAAACAAACGCAAGCACTTTGACAGATTGCAATCATGAGTTTTGCCCCTCTCAAACTTCCCACTTTCATTGTGTGCAAACTACGGAACCAAATGTTGCCAACGAGTAGTCACACCCTACAGCACGCCGTTGGCTAGACTGGCTGGATCTGATTAGTCCGTCTCAACTCACTTTGTCAGAGACCGTTTTCCAGTACCACCCACGCCCACGAGAAGGGCATTTCCACGATCCTGTCGGATCATCCGTGCAATTCGACAGATGTGCTGTATCGCATCCAAAAAGAAGACCATATTGCTATTCTTAGAATACACCATGTTGTAGTCATCGAGGTACTATCAGAAAGAAGGAATACTTTAAACAACAAGCGGCAACCTGGTAGATACTACCAATATTTAAAAGCAGCTTCTTTCGATGTAGTCTTTCTAAAATTCACCTAGGTCGGAGAGTTGTGCAGATACTAGCATAGTACTTTTAGTTTTGGTTTTTAAAGTTCGAAAAAATTGCATACATCTTGCATAACACTTTTGAGTTTGTCCATGTCTGTGATCTCCTCGTAAAGACGATCTTCGCGAGCAGCCCCGAAGGTCATGAAATCCCCAAAGAACAGCGGTTTCTTCGAGAAGGTTTCAGGGTCAAGGCTCTTAAGACAAAGAAAGCAAAACTTGCACCAATGCGATTTTTTTACACTGGAATCGGTTTATCAGATCATTAGCAGGCTTATTCTTCTGTCGTTACTATCAGGCTAATGTCACTTTTGTTAGCGATATTACTTGACCGCTTATTAGATAAGGACGCCGTCAATTTACCACGGCTGTATTTGGAGTTAATCCTATTCACCACTGAAATAATTTATTTTTTTTTCCAGTATTTGGGACGATTGATGCAGATGACTTAATCATGCACATTCAATGGTTTGATGGGTTTTTCCTAGGATCCACGGAAATTCCTTACGCACTTACTAGGCAAAGTGATTCAGATACGTTCCAAAACCTTTTAATCACTGAGACGCATACCCAATTTAAGTCAAAACTTTGAATATAATTCGCGGATTGCTTCACACCTCACTAAAGAACTTGTTTGCAATCTCCGACAGGATGGTGTTAAAGAAGAGCCGGTCGGTCTCGTCGACGAGGCGATCGTGAAAAACCCGGGAGCACTCATGGTAGAAGAGACGAGTGAGGGAGGCCTTGTCACGGATCGCCAAGGGGCTGGTTTGCAGCACACCTTGCACACATTTCGACAAGTCGCGGAGGTTGAAGACATAATGCGACTTCGCTGGAGTGGGTAGCAATTCCGCCGCCAGACGACCGTACATTTCCACCGCGCCACCCACTATCGAGTCGCCCAGAGGGCGCAGACCCTGAGGGTAGTCCTGCATGAAGCCCTGTTTCAAGATACAAAACAATCAAAAGTGGATGCACTTGAGACTGCTCATATTCCTAAAGCGTCTTAATAGCGTTTGGCCAAGTAACCATTATCCTGATAAAAAAATGGACTCAATTTCCGAGTTCCCCTCATGTCAGTAGGTTCTAAAAAAGGCACTCTATTTGAAAAGCCAGCTAGGCATACCGTTATAATAGCGGTGAAAATGTGTTTCAACGTCAGTTCCGATGGTGAAGGAATCGCAAGGACCGAAAAATGTCGAACCAGACGAGCAGTAATGGGGTTTCTGCCTCCACCAGGGGGTCCACATGCAGCAGAAAGTGTCACGTCCTCTACCGCAATCCAAGTCAGCTTGTCACGATTGTAGAAGCCACCAAAGTCCTGTAACTGACGCAGCAGTTCAATGGGTGGCTGACTGCCATAGGTGTCCACCTTCGGCATGTTCAGGTCATCAACGAAAATCACCACGTGTCGACCCTTCGGTGCGCCTATCACACCCTTTCGACGTTTCTCCATCTTCTCTACAATCATCTCCTGTGTGCGACTGCTGCTTGTCTGGGCTGAGAAGTTGATGTAAACAGCCATGTATTTTTCACCCTGTTGGAGACCCTCCAAAGTGCTTCGAGTGATTGCCGTCTGGAATGGCGAAATGTAGTGTAGCTTAGTGGTACGTTCTAATGTGAATGCTACTTAATAATTGGCGACTTAGAACTCGTTAGAAATGGGCAAAGCTAGGGGTATTCACATTCTTCAACACCTGCAGAAGAAGGTTTTGGTGTATCGGATAAGTACAGTGGAGATACAGTCACCTTGCCAACACCCGTATCACCGGTGAAGAGAACGGACTGACGAGCAGCTAGAAGCTGTTCCAGGAGGAAACCGTAGCGCACTGTATCCATCGTGGGCACGAGGCAATTGAAGAAGGGCTCATTCTTGTTGTACTTGAACTTGGGCACCTGTCGCTCCCATATATCGAAACGTCGCAGCTTTGTGTCAACAAAACAGGACCAAAGGTCGTGGCTAGGAGGCATCTGAAAGTGTAGACCATATATTCTGACTTCGTGCTATTTCGACTTAAAAATTTGCGGTTTTTTACCCAAGTAAAGCGCTACAGTCAATTCAACCTGATTTAAAAATGGATCAGGCCATTCAAAGCGAGCAGGTGAAGGACTAAGGAAACCATACTAAGCAGAGGCTTAGGGGGATCAAGAGAAAGTTCCCGGTCATTGTTTATTGAGATCGTGAAAGTCATATTGTTGCTTAGGGTGACTAAAAGGGGCAAAAAGTGAAACTGAGGATAGCTTGCAACATCTGAAGACGATAAGTCGAAATCAAACGGAGAAGAGTTGTCCTCGTCTAAAGAAGAATCAAGGTGCTAGATGCCTATGACGTACCTTTCAAAATAAAACTGGTTTCAGAAAGGTGTAATTTAAAGCCCATTGAGGAACTCATCTACTACTACTCAACTCAATCACTCATTGTCAAAGCTGTCAAAAGTGGGCACTCAAAATGCTCATAAGAATGGAAGTGAATTATTCGTTATCCCATCAACTGAAATTCTGCGCTTGGATGTCGGCACGGAAAATGTCCAAGCACATGAAGAAAGAGAAGTTGCTCGAGGAAATAGACTAGTGAGTACAGGGAAGGCTTGCAAACATACTCTAGCTTCAGAGCAATCATCCATGACGTTGCGTATGAGGGTATCAACTTCATTAGCCCTGCTGCCGACGACATTCCCGGCAAGACCCCAGAGCATTGCAAATACGAAGATCATGGCGATGATAGGCTGCTGCTTCTGAATCTCGCCGGTGGAGAGATCGGGTGAATTTTCTTGAGTAAGAGCCACCTCCATAAGGGTGCACATCGTCTTTACTCGTGCTAGAGGTACCTGTGGCACAGCATATCCTGACATTAAGACATCAGTGAAAATAATTGGCAGTAGTTATTGACCATCTATGTGTTGTTGAAACTTCTCTATTACATGCTTCGTTACTCGTGTTTAAGTCATCGTTGCATGCATTGCTCAGAGCCACCACTGCTTCCACTTCAGGTCACAGAAGGGGTTTGCTCCACTAATACTATTTACTACTTATGCATCCTTATAAGGCTGGCTAATCATCTAGATGTAAGTTTTTCGCCGCCTTGGTAATCCTCATATAATTAAGATTACAAGGCTGAATAAATTGTTTTACTCTCCGTTCTTATCATGCCCTTGAGTTTGTGAGACTAAGTTAATGCTGCTGAAACACACAGTCTTAGAGGCAGCAGCAAAGAAGCATGTCGTAATTTTTTCAAACTTGCACGATAGCGCAGGAATCTATATGGAAATATTCCATTTCGTTGGGACCAAGACGACAATATCCAGTATGCTAGAATAAGGTATAATTGCATATGCACAGGGAGGGTCTTATTACTATAATATTTTGGTCGTTTGTTTGCCAATTTTTTAGTTTCGTGGGCACCTAAAGCTCTGGTTGAGTACTTCCACTAGACTGCATGGTCGCCGAGTTGTCAATGGTCCCCCAGTCCTTCCATACCCCGACATTACACATTCAGAAGTAGTATTTTGTCTTCTTTCGACTTCAGGGGGGGGGGGGGAATTGAGACGCCACATTGGTGGCAGCGGAAAACGAACTCGACCCTAAAAGACAACTATCCTGATTTTTACTGCTGGGTGGTAAATCTCAGCAAGGGGAAGGAAGTGTATATGCCGCGAACGGAAGAATCGGTGACGATTCCTAACAAAAGGGTCGAAAATGACGCCTACCTTCAGCAACCGTCCTATGAAAAACAGAAGCGACACTAGCCGTGAACCATCTCGAAAGTCTTTTGTGGAGCTGCCTACGGTAGCCGTGTGAAAATGTCGTCCAGGCGAATACGCAATACCTCCTCCGCCTCTCTACTAGCAGGATAGATACCAGATATGCATGGCTGGCTAACACCGAGGTATGAACAAAGTGGCAAGATGGAACAGACACGAAAACTCGTTTCCACGATGCTATCTTAAACCCCGATCTTTGTTATTTGACTCTGCTTTTAGGCCGGTGTTCATGCCACTAGCGATGCACATATGTGTGATGGCCTCCAAGTTTAGCCCTTCCCCCAATGCAGTTCCAAAAACAGGGCAAATCTTTTGATCTGGTAGAATTTCTAAGAAGAACTGCTGACGGTACAGTGAAATGTCTTCTCAGTTGCACTCCATTTCGATGATTGGAGCAGTTTATTCGTGGGTGTTTTTCCCACACCGCAGATTATGGTGTAACGGCCGACATGGGAAATTGACCAAGAGGAGTGCTGAGGGCGATGTTTCAGAGAAGGAAACTATGCAACACTGGCACTTAAGGCTCTGCTTCTGTACTTCTTTTGGGTGGCATGGCCTACGGAGCATACTACTGATCCCTTCAGCCTCTCTGCACACCTACAAAACATCCTGCCCCAGTATTACATCTTTTTCATCTTCAGGGAAGTCTCGGGTTGCAACAATTACCACGGGTACCTTCGCAATAACTTTTTAATGATAAAAACCCCGTAATGTAATCTAAGTATATAACCAAGTATGAACGACAGTACTGCCAACACTTTTTTTACTTCATTGAGCGCAGATAGGGCTTGTCAATTGATGACTGCCAAAATCAAGCTGAACCATAAAGCCTGACACATTGCCACAATGCAAGTTTGTCTACTGCCTAACAATAAATAACCGAAAACACAGGCTGGAAATTTTAATCCTCGTATGGGATGTGAAGAGGCACCACTCACCTGGGGAATGACAGTGGGGATTTTCATGATGGCCTTCAAGGCGGGTTCAACGAATTTCTCGAAGAGCATCAATATGTACTGGAGCACTGTCTCCCTCAGCTTCTCCTTCAATGAATCTAACCAGGTCTAAAAAGTGTAAAACAGCTTAATGACAGCTATCCCGGTTTCTCTTACTTAAATCGTCATTCCGAATTCCCATTTAGGTACTATATTTATCCCGACTACGATCCCTCATCAGTTTGGTAATCACGTTCAAAATAACATTTGACGAGAGATATTGAATTATAAGAACATTTACTCATTTATATTTAGAGGTTGTCAACCATCTTTGAATAGCACCATCAAAAAGCATAATTTAGGGTTCAATAAGTTTTCTACTTATAACATTAGGCACGGAAGCTGTATATCTTACAGACACGATAAGAAAGTATAACTTTGGTATAGCATTGGTAATAAGGGTTGTCATATTGACTGTGTCCAAGTCTAAAAGAGCTGCCGCCTCGATTGAGCATTCTTATTCTATAGAAAGAGAATGACCATCATTATGAGCAAGTATAATCAGAAATGTCAAGGTTATCCGGCACCTTTAGACGTTAAATATCGCATATTTTACGATGTGATCAAAAAGGAAATCGACAATTTCAAAAATTCAAACCCCAATCCCCTTATTTTTCGTGTTGAAATAAGACGAGTCACAATTAACCAAGGAGGGGAAGAAGGAAACCTGCCTTAACGTAGGGCAGCCAGCCCAGCTCGTCAGGGTCAACATAAACCATGCCGCAACGCGAGACGGTAGCAGGCGAAGCGACGGCCAGATCGGCCACCTCGAAGAGCATGTGCACGTAGGACGTCAATTTGATGCGCTCCGAGTTGGCCAAGCAGAGCATCTTGTTGTCGTCTAGCACAGTGTTCATGTTCTCTATCCACAACGCATCCACAGGACCGTCGCAAATGATCCACTGGTGGTCGGAGCTCGGATCCTACGGGCAAGCCAACGATTGTGTAAAGAAATAAGTTGTTCATGTTTAATCATAATGTACCAGTAATTCGAAGGGGTATCAAGGTGGTATAAAATGCCCACTTTGTTCCTCATTTTGAAACTGATGACAGAAAATATCAATTGACATCTGTACAACTAATCTGATGGGACATATTTAACTTGGCATTATTTACCAGATTGGAAGAATGTGGCATTGATGGGAAAGACTTACAGCACATGTCTGTCGAACAATGTAGGCCATCAGGCCATCGTGCCATTCCATGGTCTTCTCATTCACCTCTCCATAAATCTCCCCCATGGTAATCGATTTGGGATTCAACACATACACCTTAACCGGCTGAAAGTCCGGATTTGTTTCAGCCATCTCAGGCATCTTGGAGAGAGTACCAAGTGTCTCCGCGAGAATCCGGTAGACAGTAGTCTTGCCACCACCTGTGGGCCCGACCAGCATGACGCCATGGCGGACAACCAACGTCTCATAGAACTGGATGACTTTGAAGGTCTGTGAAGGCACCACCTGAAGTCCGAAACCTCGGGTCACATCCTCCACTACCTTTTGAAACTCGCCATAATCATGCTCAGGTACTTCCACACCTGGGAAGAGGTCTTGTAGAATGGCCTAGGAGGGAAAAACATCACTAATAAGCGTGATTGGTGGCACTTCATGAACAATATCTAAAATGCACGTTTTGATTGTTTTCCAAATGAATGAGTGCTTTGAATACAAATGTATTCATTAGGTTGAGCCAAATGGCACGTAAATCTCAAAATCCAAGCAAATGAAGTTCACGGCTGATCATTTTAGAACTGACAATATAAGACACAAAATCTAAACTGTTTTGGTTAGCGATTCTCTTTCAGTGGCAAATTTTTATTGTTGAAAAGGATCGGAGAAATTTGCCTAGAACAGACAGCCTATCTTTTTATTTTTCTGTTATCTTAATCACAAGTTATTCACAGACATTTCAGAAGATAAAATAAAAAGCATGAATTAATTCCAGACCTAATCAACCCACAACCTACCGTGAAAAGAACGGCATCCTGAGCCAGAAATTTGGGTAGATTGCTGTCTCTCAGAGCACGAATGAGTACCGCGTTCTCTGGCTTGTCCGTGTTCTCGCGTTTCAGCGAACCTGCCATCACCAGGACTGACTTGAGTGCCCGCATGCCAAAATCGTAGTGGTCTTGTTTAGAGAGCTGTTCACTGCAGAGCTTGTACATCTGTGTCATCTTCTGTGCTAACATCTTAGAGGACTCGAAGCCTTCCGAGTAGAGAATCACCTCGGCGATAAGTTCTAAAGGGGGGAAGGGATTAAAGCAACCTAGCTAAATGGGAGAGTAACGGCAGATACAACATCTTACTGTAATCTGGAACCATCATAGAGATGGGTCGGAAGAGGGCCTTCAGGTTGTCCGGCAGTTCAGTACGACCCGCATATCCGGGATTCATTGTGATGAAGGCCGCACACGAGGGATTCAATTTTATCTCGCGCCCCTCGAACAAGAAACGACTGACCTGTTTGGGGAGGCAAGCAACCGTTAGAGCACTGGAGTAAAATACCTCCCACTTGAATTGTTCATAACACGACAGGCTTTTAGGGACACGGATTGGCAAAAACCGTAGCGGGACTCCTAACAACATTTGCTTTCAACGAGACTTATAACCAGACAGATTCAATTACTTTACATCAGGGATAAAAAATGTGGAAGAGATGCACGCGATTTACCTTTCCGGATTTGGCATTTTTGATGGTAATGAGTTGTTGTGCTATGACAGAGAGCACCTCAATGTCAATACGATTGAACTCGTCAAAGCAGCACCAAGCACCGGACTGAGCAAGACCCGAGAAGAATCGGCCCATCATTTTGTGGTCTAAACCGTCGGAGCAATTGAACACAACACACTGCTTTGCAAGGCTCTTTGCCAGGTCTTTTGTTGACTCGGTCTTTCCTGTGCCTGCTGGACCCGAGGGAGCTCCACCCAGATCCAGCTGAAGTGCTCCCATCAAACATAAGTAGCATCTAAAGGAGGAAAATTCCCTCTTTTTGATTTGTTTCCAGATCTTTGAAAAGGCGTTGAGCTATTTACAATAATTACGATTGCTTAGAATACAATTGAGTTAGAAGTATCATCAAGTGCGACCGATGGAGTGCTTTTGCGACGCCGCAAAGCTGGCCACGAGGCCAACTAGCAGGAGAGCGAGTGATGGGGAAGAGGAAGCGACGCACCTATCGGTGAGTGGCGTAATGACAAGACGAGGCGATGCACCCAAATATTCGTAGCCATAGACATAGCGCGAGGTAGACATGTGCACCACGCAGTTGTCGATGGAGTCATCCCAGTAGTACCGCAACTGGCGTTGCCACTCGAAGCTGGTGGAGGTGGTGACGCTAGAAGCCAGGAGGTCAGTGACAATGTCGCGCGCGTGCACGTCGATGGTGATGAGGGAGCAGAACATCATGCGCACCAACTTGGCCAGGCTGCCGCGCACCAACTTCGCCAAGTTGTTCAGTGCCTGTCAGTAAAAGTGATAATGCGACACTTTTCATGCGAATTTTGAATTAAAATTGGGGGAAGAGTTCCACAAAGGTTTATGAAACTTTCGGTATAGGCAGTTTTGAAGCTTAAAGGTGAATCATCTCCCTAGTTGAGCATATTCTTTTCATAGCGTTTAGTTTACTAGCATAGAGGGTTGAGTCCAGTGTTCTTGAGTGTTTGCACGAGATCGACTGGGTCGTTGAACACTGAAGTTACAGAGCAACACACTATTTATAGCACTCTTAATCGGAAAAAGAGGAGTATATTAAGCCGATTTAACATGCATTATCAAACATTTTTACCTTGCCTAAATGGGGAACAACATTAAAAAAATTGCCGCTGTTTTGGTCCCAAGTAGACTCCCCTTTAACCACTTCTTCATAGTTTACAAAACAACTTTCCCATTGTATCCTTCTTTAACCCAATGAATAGAATATGCATCTGTCAAACGTAAAAGTGACATAGTTTGAAAGGGTTTCGAGGTCTTTCCAGAGAGGATGCATATTTGCAAGAAGGGGTTCCTCAACAGCCAAACCTCCAACAGAATGAGTGTACTTTAGGCGAAAAATTGGCGAGCAAAAAAGTAAAAGAAATCAGCCACATTTTGGACGACGTCCCATTCAGCTTATCTGATAGAAGAGTCCTTTAGTGAAGTTTGGTAACGGAAATTCTGAAATTATTAGGAACACATCAACATGATGGGCATCGAAGACATCTCCACTACAACTGATTAAATATGGATACGCTGGATAAGTGACACAATTTCACCTCAAAAGATCGGTCCTCATAGGCCTGAAGACCCTCTAGTCGTTCCTGCGGCTGCTTCTGCAGGTCGTCGAGGATCTCATGGACATCGCGAGCCCAGATCAGCTGCTCCACCGTTAGCGTAATCTGATTGGTGTGCGCGACGAGCCAATCATCACGTGACGTCGTGTCAACGTCCAATAGGGCCTTTTTCATGCTCTTCCGCAGACTCGCGACCATACTCTCCTCCACCTTGCCTAACCACTCCTCCACGTTTCCACGGGCCTTCAAACCCTGTAACATCAAAACACATTTTTCTCTGGTATGAAGGGAGCATTGAAAACCATTTATCGTTTATCACAAAGGTCATCACACAATACCTATTAGGATCGTAAAATGCTTTAAATGTGATTTTCAAATGTGCATTTATTTAAAGCAATTGAAACACTTTCAGCTTGGGTGCTGCTATTCGTCATATATTTATATCACTAAGAGTATAGTCTGTTTGTTATAGTGGGCTGAGATGGGAGTGAATTTCGTCGACTATTAAATAGTAATGATGCAACCTTTGCCTCTAGTTTTGTGGTTCCACTGTGGCAATATACTTTAGGTGACCTAATAAAATTTACATAGACCTCATTTGTTTCAGTTTTGGTAGGAGGCATTACCTTGGTTAGGGGAACGCTTTCTCCTTCTGGTGAGACCATGGCAAGTATGTCGTTGGAGAATTTCGGCTCTATAAAGCAAATGCATGCGGTAATGAATAACTACTGCTAGCGACCATAGGTAAGCAACAAGTAATATTATGGAGTTAGGGACACACCATCAGATTTGCCATCAAATTCAGGATTGAGCGCGAATTCCAGTCGTGCAATCGCATCGAAGCACTTGCGGAGATGTGGCTGCACCGCGAAAGGGTTCCGTGTCTGTGCCAGAATCTCCAATAACTCATCGTTGGAGAGGAAGTAGAATCGCGGAAAGATGACGCGCTTTGACTCTAGGTAGGCCTCCAGACACTTCTGAATCTGCTCGAGAAGAACGTTGTTATTGCGGAAGGTGTCCAACAGACCCGCCGCAGTGGCCGCTCGCATGGCGAGCGGAACCTTCTGTACCTTGCGCATCACCTCCTTAAAAGACTTGTCCAGAGCCATAAAACTCTTTGCCTCGCTGGGTAGTTGGCGTTGAATGTCGGGCGCTGAGAAGATGCTTTCGAGGTACATCCAGCCCTTTTGACAGGCCAACCATTGGTCCTTGAAAGTCGACAATTATCCCGAGGTAGTACAAGATTACTCAAAACATCGGTACCTCTCAGTACAGGCCCTAAACATTAAATGGAAAGAGCCACGAGATTCAAACCCGATACACCATCCAGGTCAAAACTTGTCGCTACACAAATCGAGGTTAGGGGAGGTGCATCAATCACTCGTCCAAATCAGCAGTGCATTCTCAAACAGGGCAACTTTTTAAGCCTTTCCTTGTCCTGACACTAGGTCAACACATGTTGACTACAACAGTCCACTTAATTTACTGGCTTTGACCTCGAAATTTGAAATCTATTGCCGATTTAAAAAGGGGAGAAGAGCAGCCATCAATCATCCAACTCATTAGCGTTTTTCCAACTAGGTCTGGCTTAGTCTTCAAAATACGGACTAAAGTGGGCTTTTTAGATTTCTCTTTAAGGTCTCAAACACACCAGCGTTTCTCCAAAGAGCGCGAGTTTCTGCACCCACTCGTCCACCTGGGGTTTGATCGGGCCCACGTGCTTCGACGAGGCGATAGTGGAGATGTTGATGTTGGAGTCGTCCCACAGCTGTTGTATCTCGTCAGTACCACCCAGTACGTAGACGTCCTTGTAGGTCTTGTAGGGCACCACGATGAACTCAGTGGATTTCCAGGAATTCTCTACCTGTAAAGCATCCCTACCTTAATGCGAGGTAATTTAGTTTTTATATGGACTCTCTAAGAAGTGACATTTAAGGTAATGGAACATTCAATGTCAAATCCACATTCGTCACTTTAAATAAGGAAACCGATTATAAAAAAGTAGAGTAGGTTTCATTGAAGCCTGACAGCTTAATTTAAGACGACTGTTCTAAGGAAGACAGAACTCACAGTCACCGCAATTTAAAGGGGACGGACTTATTTGAAATGAAAGAAAGTCTTAACTCCGATAATCTGGGAAGTATCAACAAACCTTTCGCAGCAGTGATTCCAGACTCGCTTCAGAACTAGCCATTCCAGCAATTTCCTGAATCTCTGCGGCATTCTCAAAGGCATTTAACGACTTCAACTTGCCAAGGGTCAGTGGAGCATCAAGTTCAGCCATCTTAAAGCCTATAATATTCTCCAACAAAGTCCAGTGACGATCTTGAAGCGAGGGGTTTCTCAAGTCTCCCACAGTTGGTAGCTGGAGCGCAACACCAGTTAGGTGTTATAAAGAGATGAAAAAGACAAAAAATAAGTAAGACAGGTTGACCTACAATGACTCGCATCTCATCGACTTTTTGACGCAAAATCGGCACCACACTGTTGGGCGGGAGACCTTTTTCTAACTGGGTCACGGACTTAAGGTACTTCATAGTGGTGGTGGTTACTTCCTCCGGGTCCAGGTTGGAGAACTCCACCTCATCCCAGGCCTTGCAAATCGTCTCCCACTCGCTCATGCAGGTCCACAGGAGACGCTTCAAGCGCAGCTCTGTGAAGAGCTCGTCAAGTTCCATGTAGTGCGGTTGTTCAACCTAAACGAAGAGGAAGTGAGGGAGCGGGTGCAGCTTAGACGTTGAAATGTAAAACTGTCTCGCCTCAATTACTGTATACGAAGCATTAAGCTATTTAAGCTCTTTGGTGAAATGCCTTACCTTGACAACATTTGGGTATAGTTTTCCAAGCCACTCCTAAAAGACACAAAAAGAACCTGTGCACCTGATCCTGCCACAAATAAAATCCGACCGGGAAAGAGGAGAAAGTCTTACCAGGAAATTGTTAGCCCTTACACCGGGTCTGTTCAAAATTTGGTCCTAAAATAAGGGAAGCGTCATGAAAAACGATTAAAACGAGATTCATTAGCATGTTTCAGGTCAGATAAAACGACAAACCTCAAGTGGATTGCCGCTGATCTGCAAAGTGAGGTCCTAATGGGTAGGAAGAATAGGTTGACTAAAGTGTTAACGGCAGCAGAGAGGGATGGGCTTCAAAGGAAGGCCTAATTCACCTTGAAACTTTTTGCGTATCCCTTATAGGTCTGGTAACGCGACTGCTGTTCAGTGACGATTTTCTGCAGTCGATCCAACTCCTGAATAAGCTCATCTCTATTCTGAACATTGTCCAATAGCGCTGGGTTCTACGAAAGAGGGGAATTCAAAAGATGGGCAATCATTTTGCTATCCAACAAATGCGAAGTTTATTTCCCATCATCACGTCTCATTATATTCCACGCAGTACAATGAAGCTAATAACAACTTTTAGAAAATGTTTATTATGAATTAATAATTACCCCAACGGCCTGTTTTGTGTCCCTGATATCATTTACGAGTTCTCCGACATCTTTATTCAAGCAGCCAAAAAAGACGTCGATAAGAGAGTCGCGTTCGGCAAGCGCTCTGTCAATGGTTGTGATAGTGCGTTCGATGCTCGGAAAGAGGATCTGTATCAAAGGAGAGTTAGATTAACTTTGTCATTATCAAATTTTTCTCTCATTAGTTTATTTTAAATATACACCGCGGTAAGATAGGTTTCGATGACCATAAGTCCAGAATTAGGGTTCAACACCAAGATGAATACTAGATTCGTCTTCTGAAAAACGAATAAATCACCTGATAGACGGCGAGGTCTTCAGGAGGAGTAGGAACTTTGAAAGTGTCTATCAGTTCATACATGGAGCGAACTGCATCGGCTTCTCTCTCCAGCGGTTCAATCTGTAAAGCCGAAAAAAGGCTGATTTGGTTTATTGACCATAAACGTCGATCTGTTTCCTTTTTACCACGAAAGCATGTGATAGTTGGCATTCAACCGTATGGCCTTGCCCCTTTTCAATCTTAGCAGTTAAAACCCTAGCAACTATAAGTTAAGGAATTGAAACTTGCTTCTTCACTTACCCTCAACTGTATCTGCCTTAGGAATGTGAGATGGTTGACATAATCCACCGCGGTGCTCAGGTTGAGGGTTAGGGTGTACTCACCCTCCTGTGTCTCCTTTGTCAGTCGGTCGACCTCATGCCGCGCGATCTCGGGGAGTATGGCGTAGACACAGTCCAGACAGCGCAGAGGCGACGGTGATACGGTGTTCTTGAAGACACTCGTGTCCACACTGAAGAGGCCCAGAGGTCTGTTGGCGGGGATCTGCCTGGTCATTCGCAACTGACGCTTGTAGGTGGCTAGCTTCTCACGGAAGAACTCCACATCTGGAGGAAGAAAAGGACTTGTCTGAGAGGTTTGAAAAGCAAACTGTCAAAGCAAAGTGGTTCTTCCAACTAATGGAGTAATGGAGGAAAAATGAGTGATTTCTATCTGTAAGGGTTTGTTTAGAAAAATAGGCTGTTTAGCCGTTATTTACTGCTATTTGCAGCAGTAAACCACCTAATTAAGCTTAAAAAAGCATAAGCGATTCTTGAGCATTTAAGCGTGATCATAGGGGACCCATCAAATGGGTAAATCACCGGCTTGATCGAAAACCACTTGCATTTAATGAATGGCATGAAATCGCATACTCAAAGTAAAGAAAATGATCGCGATAATGTATGATCTGGATCCTTTTCCACTTTGCTACGTACTTGTAAAGATGTCTAATATCACTTTTGTTGGAGGCAATATAATTGGCTTCTAAGTAGCCAATAACTTTACCGCACAGGAAGCTGCGCACCAATCAGATGGTGAGTTGTCCCTATTGGCTGCTTGTAAAATTTACATTGTTGTTAGGACGGGAAATTTGTGGTTCGTATCAGCTGGTAGGGTCGTCTAGTGAATCAGGCGATAATTCTAATCACCTAGTCCTAATTTTTTATTTGTGAACTATTACCGCTTGAGGATGACAGCATGCTTTGTTGCCGGATCAATTGGTCTTTTTGATTTCCAACCCGCTTTTACACAAATACCGAGTTATAAGTGTTATTATTTTAACTCAGTGCTTCTTCCAGACCTGTTTATGGAAGTGTGCAAACACCGGGTTTTTAATAAACTGCATATCCGCATTGTGAAAAACTAGAACGCACTAAATGGGTGTTAATTTGAGGAACGTGTTAAAATACTTCAAATCGGCAATTGTTAAAGAAACAAATTTTAATCAGGGGCAAAATTCGGTGAAATCACAAAAAGAAAATTAGAAATGTTGGGAAAAGCTGAATTTGTTACCTTCTTGTATTTTATCAAACCCAGTCAGATCCTTCACTCTTTCTACAAAAGTGGAAAATGCATTTGGTTACTTTGCGCAGGGGGCCTGATTACTAAAAGAATAATCACTTGTACTTGACAGCTACTTACAAAAGCGAATTTTAGTAAATGGAGACAATGATTTGGGAGGACGGGTGAGTGGATGAAGCCGAGATGGTTCGATCAGAGGGATATGGACTCAGTGGATGGACGAGTTGAATGGATGAATACAAATGATGGAAGTAGTAATTGATGCATGGATAAACGTAGTATAAATAAATGCATATTAAGAAGAATAGCTGTACTTTCGAAACGTTTGATACATTGCAAGATGTAATGGGCGTGGTAAGGCAACTTGAATCGGTGAGTAGAGGATTGAGAAAGGATGAGTGAGAGCAGAAACGGTCATAAAAGGAGTGATCAGAGATGGATAAATTAATAAATAAATAAAAACGTTAACTGAATTGGTAAATGCGGAGAGAAGTACCTTCTCGTTCAGCTCTTAATGACTCCACTGTGACCAAATCATTATCCTTATAGAACTCATTGATTTCATTGAAAGTGGCAATGTAGCGTTGGACGGACTCAAAGGCCTTGTGAAGGCTCTGATTTATGCCTCTGATTAGCGCCTGCAGTTCACCGTCTTCGGCAAAAACCATTCGCAACTGCGGTCCCACGTCACACGTCTTCTCCTCATGCTTGTTGTTGATGAGGGGACGTGAAAAGGCGTCGAAGTAGGTGTCTACCACGAGATTCGTTAGTAACAGCATTGATTCCTAATTAAAAAAAAAATAATTACACAACTGCTTAATTTGTGCTGATTTTGTTTACTTTGGAGCCAATTGCTAAAGCTGCATACTTTATTTAAAAGGCTACCATAACGATGTTCAAGTTAAAAAGGGACTTTGAAGTATTTTACTGTAACAACAAAATAAGATGAGATTAAGAGGATTCTCGTGACACCTCAACGAACGATTCCCTGTATGTTTAATGAAAATATGTGTCGATCTCATAATCTCTTTGACTTTACGAAACTGGTTAGGGACCCATGTGATTGCACACGGATCGGGTGGAAGATAAGCAGTTAACAAGATAAACGGATTCCATAATCGAGTCACAGTCTAGTCAAGCCGATTGTCCACTTGATTATAAAATTACTTGAAAACGGGTGACGACGTTTGATAACCCCTCAACAAACTGATCCTCCGTCGGAATTGAGTTAATTTGGTTCTGTTGTAAAATAAGTTCGCTCAAAAAGAATGGTGGCTGAATGGCATTCTCGGAAGGACCAATTGTCGAGTCTGGTCCAATCTAAAAGATAAAAGAGTTTCTACCTTATCTCATTAGGGGTTGTTTAAAGTTTTATAGGGTAGGCAAGTTGATGCTGTTCAAAAAGCCCTTTTAAACATTTTAGTCGGTGATTCGATTACCATGACAATCCATACCTGTTTCGCAACTCGAAAAAAGTTTGTGAATGGCACTTTTATAAAAAATATTTCTCTATAGGAGGAAGCAGCTAAACCTACCTCTAGCTGCCTTCTTTTTAGCTTATTTTTGCATGCCTAATTGAAATGTGACTGTCTAACGAAAATGCCGAGAAAAGATGAAAATCTTTACTAAGAGAAAAATCATTGTGAGAATACAAAGGAATGGGATGAAGAAGAAGGAGTAACCGCCTCTCCCCATCCATTCACATATTGTGAAATCTCTTCATTTTCCTACTGACCGTTTCTGTTATATTTTGATTATTCGCCTGGTTCATGTTCTCAGCCTGAGGGGCTGGCGGAGCCTTCTGCTGATCTGTTTTGGCCGATTCTACCACCACCGCCTCTATTTCGCCGTCTTCTGCTTCTATTTCACCACCAGGCTGACTCTCCTCCTCGGGGTGGAGCACGAGGCGCGCCTCAATGCGCATCGCGTCGATATCACGTGGGCTAGGAGCCGTCGCCACCTCATCCTCAAAGAGCCGATTAATGGCATAGACAGACTTTTTCGTCAGCAAGTGTAGCGTGTTCATTATCAGGTAATCCACCAGTCGTACGAAACTACAAACGCAGGAGTGAAATATCAGTAAGGTCGGAAGTCGGTGAATCATCAAACCGATATGAGGCTAACAATATTAGTTGATCCAGCTGATAGATGACTGTAAATTTGTGATTGAGCACACAACTATCATATCAGGCTGATAAAACTGACCAGGTAAGACGCCTGCACTTCTTGCGTTTGCGCGCCTGTTGTGTATAGCTCATTTTTCCGGTAGAACTAGCGAACCAATCAGTTTCGGCGCACTGCAGGAGATAGGAGCTTTTTCCAGCTGGAGCTTCTGGAAATGTGAAGCACTGATCAATCGGATTCCCATTAAAACGTTAAATTTAGTGCATAAAGGAACATAAAGTCTACATTCTTCACCAGGTTCCCGAAAATACTAAGGAATTTATTGATATAAACAACTTCTACTTTTAACCTCGATAGAAGTGACATCGACTATCGCAGATAGCCGTAGGAATGCTGAAGTTTTAAGTATTTGATTCCATAAACCCAACTTCGAAACTTGATCATTTCAGAGCAAAAGAACATCGACCCTCTGAAGCCTTGTACTCAATTTAAAAAATCAACTAAACAACGGAAAAGGTGAAAACTGACACAGCAGAACAAAACGAAATGGAACAAACAAATCACGACCCAAAGTTGAAAAGCAGCATAATAGAAGGTCTGGAGGGGAGTAAATTACGTATTTTGATCTTCTGGCAACGACGCTCCAGCTTGGTACGATTGTTGCGTACTTGTTTGAGAGCCGTGGCAATGGGGGCCATTGCGTGGCCCACCAGCGGGTGCTCCACGTCGTAGAGGATGGGCTCCAGTTGGTGGTGCTTTGATGCCAGTTTGCAGGCATCAATCAACTCGTCCACATCGTACATGTTCTTGCCTGCATTCCGCGTCCATCAAAAGTTCAAGCAATGGCAATTTGGTGCGGTGGTGACATGCATCTTACAACTGCTCCTTGAACTCTAGCTCTTTACTTTTGCCTTAATGTGTGAACGAATTCCAATAGGAACTGATAAGTAAAGTGCTACTTAAAATATATTCCAAAGCAATCGGATCTAGAAACTGCCTTCCGAACGGAAGCGACCTACCCAAGTTAGCCGGAAGGTCGGCTTCATCCTGCAGATAGTCATCAGGCAGGAATCCATATTCCAGCAGGGCTGTCCGACAGGCACTACGAACGATTTCCTTGGTGAGACTATGAAACTCTTGCAGTCGCAGGCTGACTTCGCCCAGCTGGACCATCTGGAGGGAGAGGAACTCCACGAGGGTGGAAGTGCGGCCGCGATCAATGCGACAGAGCGTAGCACCCGAGAGACTGTGGCACATCTCTCGAAGGTTAAGCAAAGCGGGACGCAGAGTAGGGTTGGCGATGAAGAGATTTGCCTCAAGAAAGCGCTGGCAGTGAACCATCTGAGCATAGCGTACTACCTTGCGCCAGCGCAGGAACACCTTCCACAGACGGAATTGCGCAAACAACGGCAACTGCAAGCAGACAAGCAGAAAACTTAGTGTTCCGTGCGTCAACTCAATCGCTTGTGATAGTACTGGCGCATTAAACAATATTGAGACCTATTTGTGCATGTGAAAGACATCGGTTAATCATCGCGAAATGGGATACTTGATAGTTAGCAGATAAACACGAAATCCATCCGCTCTGTTTAAGTCAGTTTCGTGAGAGGTGTTCATGAGGGTTTCAATGAAGAAAGCGTCAATTTGTATTTAAAATACACTAGAAAACAAAATGATACGGTGGAATAGTACAAAGATTTTCCCATGACCTGATCAACTGTAGCACTGATTTGCTCACTTTTTGAATAGTACCACAGACGGTCTTACAAGCGACTTTTGACGACGGATGGCTGATTTACATGCCAGTTCTAAATCACTATTTGTAAGCGAGGCAAATATGACTTAAGTTCGGTTTCAACTGTGCAGCTGTTCGTGAAAGTAAGTATTGCAATGTTTTATGTCAGTTTGATCTTGTCAATTAAGGTTACATCAAGAAATTATGATTTTTAAAGGGCTATGCAAGTGTCTACCATTCAGTTTGGGAGTAAATCTGCAAAAATACTCAAGAAACTGTCGCGATAGATTTGAAATTTAGCTAGAACCGGTGATTTACCATACTCTGAACGTAAGGATTCATTAAGATCGGGGGCATACCCACAAATCTGGTGTTTCGTGAAATTAAAACGTCTGTTCCTGAAAAACGGTTTTATTTTATCGTTAAAATGTACTTAATTTGAGGTCAAATTTGACGCTTAGCTTTGAAGAGGGAAAATTATTGCGTATTATGAAAGGAATGGATTGAGGAGAGCGGCTGCAATAGTTGAACCATTGGTACCATTAAGGTGGCCAGTAATATCGAAAGGAGAACTCTCTCAAGGAAATATTAGCAGTAGCAACTCGTCATTTCATACCTCAACTATTTGCTTCCAATTTCGCATGTATTATATTATATTCGATTTCAAAGTTTTTCTTACTCTCTTTATTAAAACAGCATTTTAAAAGTACAAGTGGAAAAGGTTTCTCCTTAGAACAATCATTTGAATCGTAGAAGACGTAAAAATAAATTTTTACAAATAGACTTGTTAGCAGTCCTGAGGACTGACCTTTCGTATATTCAAGAACAGCCTGTATTCACGTTCGAATCGTTCCAGAGATGTAAGTTCCACCTCATCACCGACAAAGTGGGTGCATCCACTAGTGCTTATGGTGTAGTAATCACGCTTATTGATGTTCTGGTATGATGTGACCCTGAACGGTTAGAAAATCTTAATAACTGGGCCTCACTTAAGATTATAGTAGTGGTAATCAATGTGTTTCTTCGGGAGGTTGTGAGTGAGGTAGAAGAATGTTATCTCAGGTCTAGTTTTCAAGACATTTATAATTTTAGCAATGTCCGTTTCTCCGTCATAAGAGGCAATTTCTAAAAACCAGTATTAATACCTGAGGTTCTGTTATTACACAGAAAGCCATCAAGAAGTTGGATTACTCTGATTAAAAGACCTACCATCTCTCAAAATAGACTCAGCGCAAACGCCTATAAAATAGATTAAGAAATTATTGAGTAAAGTGAAGCAAACTGAATACCAAATACGTGTTCATTTGGCGCTTTTTCAGTTACCAAGTATCCTCGAGCGCTTCCCATTTGAACAGCCAACTTATCCTAGGAAATTACTTGGGGAGTACTACTTTTACTTGTTTCGTATCCATATCGTACGGTAGGAGCGAAGCTCTAGAGGATGGTTCAGCCCGTTCAACTCTGCTTTCCTCAAGATCAAATCTTTTTGTTTTTAGTACATTATATCCCAATTTGGCCTCCCACTTTTCCGCCTCCCTTTTTCGTATGCTTTCTATGCTATTATATTCCCGATATTCCTTAAGGTTGGTCTTAAACACGTATGAAGAGTAGAATTCCGATTTTACCAGTGGTTCAACAAATGGTTTGGCTAAAGTCCCCAAATATTTTTGCCTTTCTGTTGGAGGCTTAAAACACAGACGTTTTTCAATTTTCTTAGGTGCATTCATACGTATATTCACATCACGAGACACCATCTCAACGTGTTATTTACTTTAGCACAGGTGGTTGAAATTTTTAATGTTACCGAAGTTATAGTACCAACATAAAATGCTGGGTTAAAAGAAACGGACTGAACTTTGTGAACCAACCAAATACTTCAGAATATAAGCAGTTTGCGATATGAAATCAAGTTTGTGTGATAAAATATTTTAAATTCATGTGATGCACACAGGGTTTACGTGAAGCTATATTTATCAATATTTTCCGATTGAGATTCAAGACGTGAAACATACATTTGTAGAACATGACGTATTACAGCAACTTAATTTAAATCAAGATACTACAATTTTTGAAACATTATGCGTTACTAGTTACTTCTCCGCACATTAAAATAAATAACTTTTCAATTTTGTTTACTGTGTTATTGGGAAAAAAGACATGCCTACTTCCCCAAAACTTAGACTTCTTTACTGTTGTTAAATTTCTGTTCGTAATTGTCAGAATCCAAACCCGTATTATTCCAACATTCTTCAATACTCAATAAAAGGATTCCACGTGCATACTTTGTTACCCAATCCTCAAATTGCCACTATCTTATGGCCCGGGTCCTCGAATCAAGCCACCTTCCGGCTGTCAATTTCCCTCTAACAGCCCTCGCCAATGAAAACCCCTCCAAAGTGAGGTGGCCACCCGTACGTAGACCTTCTGCCACGCAATCTTGGCCCGCACGCAAGCCACCCCAATCGCATGTGAAGTTCATTGCTGACGCCAAAGCTGCCATACATTCCAAGCACCAAGTGATCAAATGTTCAAAGTGGTTGATCAACCGTAAATTTATTAAAATACAAAATCCCACTGGTGCAAATATGTACTCATTTAGGCGCCACCTCCAATGTCCTTTACACTGATGCTAATGATGCTTATATCATCCAGCGGTTTGTCTGTCTTTGGATGCGTTTTGACATTTGATATCTTCTGTACAACCTCCATTCCTTTGATTACGCGACCAAACACCGTGTGTTTGTTGTCCAGCCATGGCTGAAACAAAGGCAAATAGAGTAAGCAGACGTTCTGCGGCATGACGCCCATTAAGATGGGTGGATGGGCTTACGGTGGGAGCTACGGTAATGAAGAACTGCGATCCATTCGTATTGGGTCCAGCGTTAGCCATACTGACGGTGTAAGGACGATCGTGCCGCAAACTGGGATGAAATTCGTCCTCAAATTCTCCGCCCCATATTGACTTGCCGCCAGTGCCCGTACCTGAAATGCAATGAATGTGGAGGATAACCCGCTTCCTACTTCGGCTGAATAAGTGAGCCCATTTTTCTCCACCTACCAAGAGGACATCCACTCTGGATCATGAAGCCCTTAATTACACGATGGAAGATGTGTCCATTGTAGTAGCCGGCACGAGCGTGTCCTACAAAGTTCTCTACGGTGCGTGGACACTCACGTGGCCAAAGACGAAGATGAATGTCGCCGATGGAAGTATGGAGGATGGCAGAGCCTGCCAGTCGGAGGGAAGCCGTAGTTGCAGCTGCCGAATCACGTGAAGCTGCTAGTACCTCCTCCTTTGTCGGCTTCTCATTGAAGACGTCGCGTTCACATGTAGAACCCACGGCCAAGGTGACACCGCTGTTGTGAAAACAAAATACAGCCAGTCATACTCGTTCTTGTAGTACAGAGTCTGATAAGATTTTCACTGGAAAAAAAGGGATTATAGTCATTCAAAGATCTGGTAGACTTATGGAAGAAACCTTGGATTGCAACAATTCTTAAAAAGGTAAAGTAAGGGCTAGGACTTAGGGACGAAATGAAAACCAAATAGGGTGAAAAAAGAAGAAATATATGGAAGTCGTGAGAAAGAGAATGAAATAAATCGAGGAAGGAGGGGAATGAAAGAATGTGAGGAAGGTATAGAGGTAAAATGGGAGTTGACATACTCCGATTTGATTTCATGTGGTTCGTGGTTCGTAAAAAGGTAGACGCGGTTCTTCTTGAAGGCGGTGCATACAATGACGGGGTCGCGGGAGTGCGGATTGGTGGCAGAGGACCCGGTTGCATTACCACCACTGCCACCGGCCCCGGAATCGGCAGGAGGTTCCTCGAGGGCCGCATGCATCTCGAGGGAGGCGGTAGCGGAGTCCATACCAAGGAGAGCCATCGCAGTGGCGCTCTGCAGCACCGCTGACCGCGCCGGCAGTAGTGCCACCTGCAAGAAACGGAGGTTCTCTGGGCCCCCCAGGCACCGCACCAGCCGATGGGTCACTAAATTCACCACTCGCACGCCCAAGAGTGTAGTATAGATTAGGAAGTTGCCCGAACTGTCGAACTCTGAAGATGTAGTACATAAAAACATGACTTTCTGTTCGATGTATTCTAATGGACAATAAAAAGTGCAAATTAATTGGTTAGCGGACAGCGGCCGAACGGCTGACACCTTTCTTCACTTTTCTTGATTTCCCGTCACCCCAGGCAACGGTGGTCTAATAAATTTACAAACTCCTGAGACATTTCCTTCACTGACCCAGATTACACATATGGGCTCCATCCGATCGATCCAGCTCCTTCTCCAGGGCCAGTCGACGCCCGAACTCCATGCTAGGCAGCAGCTGCTTCGTCGATTGCAGCTCAGAGTAGCGCTGTACACTCTCGTCATAGACCAACGAAAGCTTTCCCGTTAGCGTCTTGAAGATGCGAATCTAACAAAGCAGGGATACAGTGCAAGTGCAAGCAAATACGGAGCAGAAAGTGTAATCGACACAACGAACCTTTCGATCCGCACCGAAGCAAGCGAGCAGGCGACCGCCGTTAGGGGAGAAGGCCAGACTGATAGCATGAGTTTTGTCCTTGAGAAGGCAGTAGAAATCGGTGTCCATCTTGGAGGTCCAATGGAGCGCAGCCGGACGCTGGACGGCATCAAAACCGTGGCGCGGTGTCGACCAAAACTCTAGCATACCCTCTGTGTCGGCACTCACGACTGTCTCCAACGCCGGACAGAACTGCAAAGGAAAACAAGAATAAGCCATATTATGCGCGGATAGTTTGAAAGGTGGAAAAGGTGCGCGTGTGTGAACATACAGCAATGGCGATGACGGAACTAGCGTGGAGGTTGTCAAGCTTCTTCAGAAGTGTGTCCTTTGTGCGAGCGTCATAAATGTGGATGGCGTTGGAGTCACGATCTGCACTGCAATTAAGAAGCAGTGGTGTAAAACATCGGCAAAAAAACAGGCAATTCAATTCAATTTCGTGTTCATCACATCCAAGGCGCCGAATTTCCTCAAGCTGCAAGGTTAAAAAATGATGTCGCTCCAGTGCCTCGCTTTGACTGTTCCAGACTTCTGTCCACTGGTAAGACCAAAATATCTCGCGCCACATTCAATGAAGAGAAAGCTACTGCAGTGTCATGCAAGGAAGAGCCAGAAGCTGCTTTTGAAGTGAACGTTCTTCCAATTTTTGGAATGAATTTGCACTTGTATCGAAAGAGCTAGGTGTATATTTGATGTCTATTACAGATATAGATATTTATCAGTAAACCGTCACACTAAATTCTTCACTAGGAATCGTGTCTCGTATCAAAATTCGTCACTTTTTTGAACGATGAATGACTAACCGTCAAATCCTTGACTTTGGGTAGAACGATGACACTGACTTTCGCCCTATATACAGTCGCAAAGGCGCCCAATCCAACACCCTCAGAAGTTTTTATATCACAAGTGACATTCATCAGGATAAGCTTCAGCCTGAAAAGTCGTCCTGGATACTAAGAAACCGTAGTGTTACCTCTAAACCTGGTCATGTTTGTCAATTCTGTTTTCTCCTCCAGGGGATATCTCAAAGTTGGTTTAGTGGCAAAAATGACTAAGGGAAAAGATAAGTTTTTTTGGTGAAAAACGACGAGAATCTACGAACCGCAACTGTTAATCACGACTTGATATTTCCACCAAAAAAAACAGTGAAAGAGGCGAAAATGCGCATCCTGGAGACGGAGTAAGAGATTTACATGGCGACAGCGGCGCAGCCATCCTTAGCCGTGTAGACGAAGCAGCATTCCCGAGGCACGAATCCCAGCTTCATCATGCTGATCATGTCTAAAAGGATAAGGGAGAGGATGATGAGGGGTAAATTCATTTCTCATCGAAATCTCCACAAAGGCAGCAAGGTAAATTCCTTGGACTTGTGCGGTAAAGAACCATGAGTAATTCAGAAAGCGGCTATAGTAAAATGAAAAAAAAAAACCGGACAAATGAAAATCTTTCTGAAGCATTTCAATAGGGTCATCGCTGCTATCAGAAAATGGGCAGTAAATAGAGTTGAACCTGAGCATTGGGTGTCCTTAACTGAAGGTAAGCCGATACCGACTGAACTATTTGACAATAGTCTTGAAGATGTCATTTAAAGATGCTTATTCCCTCTTCTCGAATCGTGGAAATAGGAAGTGAAGGTAAAGCACGTGGTTAGAGGTAAGACGGCTTGAACCTAGGCTCCAAATTCATTCGCAATGACTATAAGCAAACCAACTAGAAAAACTCATAGGGAAGCGGATAGAATGAGACTTCAATAAGTACTGCGTCAAGGAGGCAGCAGAAGAGAAGCTTCGCAAACACACTCACCAAAATTGATAATGTCAAAGATCTTGGCAGTTTTGTCATCACCCACGGTGCAAGCAAGCTCACCATCATAGCTGACTGCCAAACTAGTTATCGCACCTGAAACGTAGGAAAGATAGAAGATGACCATGAGGTCATTGAAGGCAATTCAAGAATCCACAAATACTACAAATAACGAAGGACAACAGAGCCAAATTCTCGACTACGCTGCGTGGGCATCGTGAAAAAATTAAGGAGCTTCTTTCATCGGTACTTGAAAAGTAGGGGTCGGTTGGGAGGAAACACAAACTGCAAAAATTGAATAATTAAGCCTTACTCAAATAAAAATGTCTTTATGAACTTTACTAATCGCCGAAATATTTTGGAAAAAAAAGATGTGATAATCTGAAGAATCTTCTTTTGGAAGAGAGACTTTCGACACGGACGAACTTGCACAACTGAAAGAATACTTTTAGCAAACAAAAAATTCCACATCTCCAAATGAACGCAGACAACCGCAGGTCATATGTGCTCCATGGTATTGCAAAGCCGAAATTTTTCCAAAAGCTTAAGTTCTGCGTGTTCACAGAGGAGGTTTAAATAACATATTATAAGAATGGTATTCAACTCAATGTACCGTTCCATAGTCACAGTTCGCTGAGATAGTCTCTACGACGGCAGCGAAAAATCGCCTCGTAACACCCACACTACCAGCCTTCCCAGCCCTTGTGACTTCTTTGCAGTAGTAACTCGAGGAGTACGGCATTGTAACCAAATAAAGGGGAATTAGAGGAAGAATTAATCTTAAAGCTAAAGGCTTTAAAAATAACATGCCATTCTATATAGCTACGTGTTGATTCGTGGGCGAAGTTAGATGAGAAGCGGCGAAACTGACCCAGATGCGCGCGATAGTGTTTGACGAACTCCAGACCGCGTGTCGCAGCCAGACGCCAGAATTTCAAGTGGCCATCGCAACTGCATGTGATAAGGTAGTGCGTTCTACAAGAAGTAAAGCAGACGGATAAATGGCGGTAATGTGCTTCTAGACAATAGTAATCTCTGCAAGGACTGCAATATAGAAAACTAACACAATTAAAGATAACTACGAATAAATTAACCGGCATTCAAGCGCAAACAATATATCCTTTATGCAATCCATTTTGAAAAAATCTTACCACTTACTTAGAGTAGGAGAGATGGGTAATGACGTTGCGATGCATGTAGCTGATCTCGTAGTACTGCGCAGTGGGTATGCTCCGCAGGAGGATGCTCTCGTCCTTCAAAACTGAAGGCAGAGAATTCACGCAAAGAGTCATCAGTGTTCCCATCATCTTTTGAGTAATTCATACTACGGTAACGCGTAACTTTAAATAACTCGATTCTTTTAATCATAAACCTGACTAAAATCTAGACGTGGAAGCAGAAGGCAAGAATTTTAATGCCCAAATATCATCATAGCTATTGTTAAAACAAGCAAGCGAATATAAAATGCTGGTGTATCCTTTCTTTTTATCAGTGGAGAGCAAATAAAACAGAGCCGTAAATAGGAAGACCTATTCTTAATTCCATAATAAAATCTAAAAATTCGGTGAATCCCGCGCCTCTTTTCCTCGGCTTTTTCTTCAAAGGTTCCGTGATAGAAGACGAATCCTCCATTTCAGAGGGAAGAGGACCCACAGTATCGTCGTGTTCATCACCCCTGCCTCTATTCTGATTGTCTCCATTACCGTTTGAGGTCATTTCGGAGGGAAGTGGACCCACAGTATCATCATCGTCATTACGACCCTCATTATCGGTCGATCCTCGACCTCTCTTCCGGTCACCAGCAGGTTCGGCTGAATCAACATCATTTGAAGTCACCTCGGAGGTTAGGGAACTCACTGCCTCACCGCTGTTATAAGATTGCCCTTCCATAGGCAAAGAGCCAATCGTGTGGTTGGAGTCGGTCATCTAGGGCGAATGGATCAAAGCCATTAGCTAGGTTAACGAAGAAGTGACCAGTCAACCAACCAGATTATGGGTTAGGATTAAAACGTAGTTCCTGTGGCTATAAACTGATTTACTAAAGAAAAAATGACTGCATTAGTATCCATACTTAAGCAAATCTGAATTCTTGGGGCGGAAAAATTATCAAAATCACGAAAAATTGCCATAAAATTGCTACTCTGTATGCACACAATCATCAAACCGATGATATTCATGATAGGGCTCTCTGCCGATTAGTCGAAGTATTTCCCACTAACCAATAAAATTGACCTAAATAAGTAGAATCACTAATAAAATACAATAATTTAAATAAAAATAAGGCGAAAATAAATTAAGTGCATAGGATTAAAGACACGTCGAATCCGAATTAATAGAGCCAATTTGAAATGCCACTAATTTCACCTAAATTAGCGCACAACAGAGGGCAGACAAGCAAAAAGAGGCAGAACTTCGCAAAGGCAACCTTTATTCCAAAAATCATTAACATAAAAAAGAAATAAGACGAAGGAAATAGTTTTGGCGGAAAAACAGAGACTAGATAACGAGACCCAGTCGCATCACTTATTCATTTTGGCCTCACTTCGTCCAAACGGCAGAGAGGAGAGCGCCAGCGTGAGCAGTGGACAGGTGACCGTGTAGGCTGTGAGCAGAAGGAATTGACACGTAGTTGCAAACCAAGCCGGCTGCCATTCAGCTAGTGTTAAGGTGTCGAGGAGCAAATTTAGGATTCCTGTGATGAGGTTGGAAAGTAGGAAGTAGAGCATCGCATTGTCCGAGACTATCGTGATTAGAGGTATCATATCTGAAATCAAGCGAATAGGTTTTACTTCAATGTAACGAGAAAGCAGGATTTTATGAGGGTAATGAGGTACCTTTACGCATTGGTGTCATTGGCTTTCTCTCAGGAAAGTCGAAAACGCAGCAGATAAAGAACGCCATGAGAGGTGACAGTAGACCGATCTGGGCGAAAATGCATGTGTTACAATCGGGTACTGGGCAGTGTGAGGTGAAAGGAGAAAGATAGGTAGTGAAATTCACCTGTAAAGCGATGTAGGGAAGATTCACAAGACGCCGAGACACTGAGCTCTCACCACAGGCAACCACGACGAGGAACGCCAGGGCACCAATAAAAAGCACTGCCATGGCGACCTTCTTGGGATCACCGCGCCTACAGAGACGGACAGATGCGTAGCTAAGCAAGTGTCCCGGTTTGATGTTTCAACTCGCACAAATGAACAGTCCACGTTGAAGTCCTGATGCAGTTATTACGAATTAATAAGCAGCAAAGAGAATTAGGCTAAAAGATGGCCAAAACTCCTTTTCCCCAATAGCGTAAGATTTTTAAAATGCCTGCTAAAAAGGGCGAGCATTCAACACCCCTTCTAAGAACGACATAAAAAACACAAGAACGATCGCTATTCTTACCAATTCGCCCATACAAAGTTACGGGAGTGGTGGAAATTGGTCTCTACACTAACTCAAGAGTCATCACTTTCCTCAACGTATTTTGCTTACAAATTGAGAAATAAAACACTACTAGATTTAACAAAACAGTTTAAAATCATCTGTTAGGACGACAGGGTTAGAAAATAAAAAAATCTCAATTTTTTCCATCTATAAATCACAAAAATTGCTGCGAAAGATAAAAAGAACATAAAACGTTTATTTTACTGCAAATTTTATATTATTTATTCTGCAATGATACACGAACTACCTTTTCACCGGTCCTCAACTTCGTTACGGCGAGAGAGAGAGAGAGAGAAAAGGCTCGAATGATGTTTAAAAGTATGCAAGACCGGAAACACCCTTCAGCCACTTTCTCATGGGTATACTTAAGGAAGTAATGAGCCGCGTATTGTACTGGATTTGTAAGCGGGTGAAAGACGAACGACAAGTTTTATCCTTAAGTGAGTAGATCCTATTTTTGTAAATTACTTTGTTTAGTAATGAATCGTGTACTAAGAAGATTCCCCTTTCAGTAGAGTACGGTGTCTTTGCCTACTGGTCCCAGTGAAACGAAACAGGAAAGGTGAAAATTAGCACTATTCCAATGATTCCTTTAATGCAATTGATAATTTCAGGAGACCCGCTTAGAACTATTTAAAAGTGCAAAATTAAAAAATCGCAATCAAGAATCACAGGGAGTTCCATTGATTCCACAACAATTTCTTTGGTTTACTTGAGCAACGAACCCGGTACATCGGCCTTCACATATCAGTTTCAATTTCAATCTAAAGACTGCGAACCGTTTAACAGCCATCACACAAAAGCCAAACAACTTTAGGGAGCTCTTGGAAAATGTTGAAGTAGAGGGAAATTTGCATTAGTGTCAGCTACGTTCACATCACAAAATGGGTAAAGACAAATAAGATCGCCACTACCAGCGGGAGTGTGCATCAGTCAAAGGCCTCAAAGATTCAGTAAAAGGTGGGTAAGCTTAAGGGGATTTTTGCCATATCAACCCAAATATTATGCGCATTTTTGAGGCATTTATTAAGAAGCGAATCTAAAAGCGCCTACACTTGCTCAAGCGTGAGTTGAGCAGGTAATCAAGTTGTTTTAAAAAGCTATGTCGTACAAGAAAGTAAAAGAGCAAAGAATCACCGCTTACCTCCGCCTACTGCCATAACGAAGTGGAGGCAAGGTGAGAATTAGTATCCAAGTCGACTCGAAAAGTATCAATCTCTTCAGGTGATAATAACAGCGAATCAGCCTTCACATTACGGAAAATCGGAACCTCGTACCCACAAACCATTTAATAACGCAAAAAGTAATCAGCAACCTCTGTGAGTTTTTTAAATTCCCACATTGATGGAACAAGCTCAATAATCTTGGGAGATCTATCGCCGCATCAGTTTAAATCTCAAAATAACATACCAAGTCTCTTTGCCCTGGACACAGAGAACCTTCAGCTTATCGACGGGCTGCGAGACGGGCAGGTCGAGGTGAAGTCGGAGGAGGAGGGCGATAGCGGTGCCGTAGATGAAGAGGCACAGGTAGCCAGGCAGCGAGACCAGACCTTCTGCGTTAGCACGTACCAGTGCCGCGATGCCCGCGGCGGAACTGCCGTCGGCACTCTTGTTAGGGGTGGGCGAGGATGAACGAACGAAGTGGTTGCGCTGCGCCCAGCCCAGTACACCCCACTGCTGGAAGCACGCGAGCAGTACGCAGAGCACAAAATGCGCATTCATCGCGTCGAAGTCGGACATCCGACTCAGCGCAGAGGCCACGACGAAGCCGCCTATCTGTGGCGGAAAGAGGAGGGGAAATGGAAAGCCGAGTTTTTCTTTTCAAAGAGCCGAATAGATTGATGCGTTGCATATGGGAGTGGGTGACGATCCAGTGATATCCTTTAGATTCTTGAAGCACGAAACAACTTATACATGGACAAAGGCTATCAAATCAAACATTCAGTTGAAAAATCAAGTAGCGATTTCGGTATAGCTATATTGGTGGCTTTAGAGCTACTGTCGGTGCAAATATGTCCACCTTTCTTCCTCTCCGATTTCAGAAAGTTAACGTATGGAAACGCTTCTTAACGTAGGACTAAATAACAACCAAATGAAGAAATGTATATAAACAAGGTTTGTGGGAGCTTCAGTAGAAGAAAACTAGTCGATTGTTCTCTGCTGTTACGGGACTAACAAATAACATGAGTAGATCCTTGTTCGTATCATCCATGTTTGGAATATCCATTTGGAATTACATAGGGACTTTAAAATGTTAAAGATTCTACATCTTCTAAACACTTTATGGACGTGACGACGGTATTTAAGAGCATCCCATGCAAAAAGGCGCTTCAATGCGTTCCCAATTATCCAATTTACAAATTCTCTTGCCAAAGGATCTGTTGAGAAAGCAAGTTATATCAGTTCCGATGGACAGGCGATCCAAAGGTTGAAAATGAACTAGACATGTAGATAGATAAGCCTAAGTCCAAGTGGAGTGGGAGGAAAGGGATGTAGTTGTAGTAGATCCACCACCACCTACACCCAGTCAACTAACACGGCTAACAACGTCCCATTTGAAAAAGATCAGCTAGGCAAAAAAACAGAAATCGCATCTAAATTTGTCATCATGTTCATACTTGATGCACTCTTCAAGAAGGAGAACAAGCTACTAGTGGAGATAATAAATATGAGCATCGCTGCACGACAAAACATACAGTTTTGGAACAATTATAAAGGTAAATCATCGTCGTTGTTATCATTAGCATTTCAGCCATATTTTCTGATTCCTGATTACCTCCCGCTACACATAAGTGTTTTCTTGTTGCAAATGCTGAATACCAAAACGGAACGAGAGTAAGTCGTTCAAATTAAGCTGGGACTTTTGAGATCATAACAGGATGCAGCGATTTCCGAAAAGTAGGAACTATAGCTGAATTTACTTACACTTATTCAGGCGTTAAACTAAATACCGTAAAGCCTAGCCATGAAAAGGTCTTTCAGTATTACTGAAACATTCTAGGGCACTCAGCGTGAGCTAACTTTTCGAAATCGCAAAGGCGTCGTAGGTCATCCGTCGACTGCCGAAAAGTAGGCTTTTTACCTGCTTAATGTTCACAGGAAGGAATGCTGTGCTTTAAGCTAGAAGCGGAGCTAACACGGTCGGAATTGTTACTGACAGGCGCATGGCTGGCCATCTTCGAAACGTTTGCAACGTTCAAACGCCCACGGCTGAGCGAATGAGCTTCTCATCACGGTATCTACGGGTTTCTCGCTACTGCCTACGACGTGGGCCGAATATTAGTGAGAGTATACTTACCACTAACCTCCATAATAGCAAACTTTTTATAGGTGGAAAAGTAAGTTTCGATTTGACTTGAACTTCCGTTCCGTTCTTATAGGCGAATTGGGGCTATGGTGGAAGTTAATAGAGTAAATCCACACCTGTAGTAGAAGCGAATGTGCTACAAAATAAGCACAAATCAAAAGTAGGTTTCAACTAGTTCTACAAGCCTATTTGAAGCAAACCAGATGGGTATGTGAGCGAACTGGATAATCCGATAAGTGCCGCCGTGCGAGCAAAGATCAAAAGAGAAGTAAAATTTGTACAAGCTAGACATTGCTTTACAAAACAGAATCAAATTAAAACATACGAATCATTCACCGACATACCCGAATGCTGGCCAGTGTGAAGAAGAAGTTCCAATGCACACCATACTCCGTCACATGCTCCGGATAACCCAGCGCCTTAACAACAACGGTCCTCAAAATCCCCACCGCAAAACAGGGCAATATGGCCCTAGCAACAACCTTGAGCAGAGCAAAGTACTGGAGAGGGCGACGACGACAAGCGTCGAGAAAAGCGACATTGGAGAGACCTACGATGACAGCAATCAAGCCGACACCTGTGTCCATTAGACTTACGCCTGTCACTTCAGTCTTTGCGAAGCGCCGAGGAAAGATGGGCAGATCAACAGCATAGATACAGACACAGGTATAAATGAGGACGAAGGTGCGATTTAGGCGGCGCCACGTGGAGAGAGTGTGGGGGAAGACGGTGGTGACGTCGACGGGGGAGACGGATGGTGCCTTAAGTTGAAGCAGGCAGACGGTGGAAAGGAGAATGATGTTGGTCTCAAGAACATAATTGGAAAGGAGGGTACAAGGAAGCACGATAGCTACGATTGTGGAAAGTAGGTCCAGCGTTAGTAACCTAGAGGGACAAGAGATGACAAACGATAGTACAGTTTTAAATCAAGCAGAATGCCTATCAGCCTAAGAAGAGGGAAGGCAATGAGCAGGCGCATTATGATATGGTGGATAAGTCATTACAAAGAAGTGATTAGGGCACAAAAAACCAAATAAGTTTACAATTAGTAGAAAAAAACGATAAGATGAGGTAAGAAAACACGATATCCTAAAAAGTAAAAAGGTGGAAATCCTAATTTCGATCTATTTTCCAGACTGACTGGAAATAATCGGTAGTTGACGAACTGCGAATATGCGCTCATGAAGACAAGTTAAGCAGACAAACAGGAAAGTCGTTCATAGGCCGATAGGAAAATAAGTGGATTTAAAGAAGTTAAAAAGCGAAGGGTATTGAGAAAGTGAACAGATGAAAAAAATAAGACCTAAACGCTTGATGAACCTATGAATATCCTCGCACACACTCCAAAAATCTAGGCGCGACGTAAAAACAAGAAAGCACTTTGGAGCTGAACAGCCAGGGAAGCCAGTGAGGCAAATGCAAGAGTGTATTGAGAAGACTTACATAGATCTCGGCGTATTTCGAAAGAACAACCGCTCAATTCTAAATCTGAGGAAGCCAACGGAGCAAACAATGGTAAGAAGGCCCATGACTTCAAATATCGATCCCCCGGTACAATCGCTAACGAACTGGAGATGTCGTTCTGCTTTAAGAGGATCCATTGTGCTCGGAAGAAAATGAGGATGTTATGTACTACAAGAACCATCACGAAAAGTGTATGAGAATGGACATGATCATGAGCAAACAGAAAAGTATCAGAAATATCTGAATCAAAGGAACCAATAACCCCAGAACCTAGTCTAGCAATAACGAGCTATGTGGTACCCGTTGAGGTGGATGGAACCGAAAAACGGGCTCCATATGCACACAAAGTCGCTTAGTAAACCAAATTAACAGGTTAAATAAATACCAAATTATTTAACTGTAATGTTTGTATCTTTTAATTTTGGTTAATTGTTTAAAAAATATCAATATCTGTTACATGTAAGCAAAAGTGTTTTTTTAAAATAGTTTTAGAATTAGGACAAATAAATTATTTGCCAAAAATTTCCCTTTTTTATAAAGCTTGGCTTAGTTTATTGAAGTTAGTACTTTGTTTTAGTATGCCAAATCCTAGTTGTAAATTATGCTACCTAGTAGGGTGCCAATATGAAAACTGTCTTCCGTTGGCTATAAATTTCGTTTCGGCCAATTAAAGCTACAAGGTCATTGGCTCACGTAAAGCGGGGCCTAGTAAAAGTCGGACCGAAATATGACACAAAACATGATTTCCGTTGCATCATATAGCTCAAAATTTAAAAATGTTTAAAAATTGCTACACGCTTGAGATCTTAGAGATAGCCAAGTAGCTGCCATGTACTCGACAATAAAGGGACTTGTTCCAAGAAACTTTTCAAATTCTGCCCCAAAAAATGCGGCATTTCACACCAGCGAAAAGCCAAAAGAATCACTGATACTCTGGGGGAAATGCTTTTCGGAGGTACTCGTTATTCGAGGATCTATTTCCGCGATACGGAGGCAATGCACCCTAGCAGAAGTCCGATAGTGGAGCCATGGTTGCTCGACATCTGAAGTGTAATACGATAGTGGTTTATCCCTCGGCAATGGTGAGGCACCACTTTTGTACTTTGAATTAGCCTTCTTGTACCTCGCTGGGTGGGCTGGCCTTTCGGGCCATGCCAATAGTCCAGACACCTCCTCTGCGATGCCTACATATTCTGCCAGAGTACTTTGTCTTCTTTCGTCTTCAGAGAGTTCCAGGACACTATAGAAGCTCAATTTTCAGCAATTAACAAATGGATTACACATTTTTTGAAACTTATTTGTCTTAATATGCTTTATCTTTGGCAATCAAGCTTCTTTTTGTTTCCCTTTTAACCACGAAATTTAATGCAATACATTGGCTATTCAATCCACTGTTTTGATAAAGGGCTACATTGCGTCTCAATCATTGTACCTTTGCCAAATGAGCTGGCCTCTGGGTTATGTCAGTAGCTTAGATCCTAATCTACTTCAAAAGTTCAGAAGGATTATTATTGCGTTTTTTTTGTCTTTAGGGTTGCGTCTAGGCGCTTCATTGGTGACAGTGGATAGAGAACTTGATCGTGAATGACATCTGTTTTGATTTTCACTACTTGATGGTAAATCGTAGAGGGACGGAAGAAGTGAATATGCTACGGTCGGGCGAAACTGTGATGACCCTAAATAGAACGGCTGATTCTACGTCTGCATTTGGCAACTGCCACAGTCCCGTGCTCTGCACTGAAGCTATTAACAACAAAAGCACCACTAACCCTTGGTCATCTAAGAAAGTTCGTTGCGGAGTTGCCTACCTTACCCTTATAAAGATATCAATGAAATGAACTCGCGCTAACCCTTGCTTTTTTTCTAGCTAAGCAGAAGCCTGATGGAGATAATTGGGTAGCTCTGAAGTGCGATAAAGTGGTAAGGAGGAACAGACGCAAAATTATACCCTCAAGTGACTGTGTTAAATCCCGTTCTCTCTTATGTAAATTCACTTTTATTCCATAATTTTACTACTAGCTACGACATGTTTCATGGTCAGCAAAATATCCCGTCCCCAAATTTATTTGCTGCATAGAACAAAACATAGATACATTTAAATTGCAAGGGGAATTAATGACGTTGCGGTCGAGTATCTCTTCAGTTACTCAGAATTATAAGGACTGACACGGACAGCGCTTGAGTGATTTCCCTACACCAAGGACCACGTCGTGATGGCTGACGTGATAGATGGCTAACGAGCGTACCGGAGACGACGCTCAAAAAGAAAAGGAGACTATGTATTGGTTTTTGATTAATGACTGCATTGTGTCCTGACCATTATAAACTCGCCAAATGGGGTAGCCTCTGGGTTGTGCCAGTAGACCCAAGGCCTTCTGTACGTTGAACACACGTGAAGTTGTTTTCTTATTCCTGTAGGGAAGTCCTAAGGAGATGTATTATGTTACTCTAATAACTCTTTAACGACTTGCGAAAATTCGCTTTATTAGTGATTTTTGCAAGGCAATCGTGTAATTTTGGTTAGTAAACAGCAAAACTGTCCTCCATTTTCGGGGTTCATGTTAAGTTCAGTGCATAAAAACTAATATTTGAAAATGATGTTTTGTTGCATTGCGGAATGTTGCTCCACTGTCACCTTGAGAAGTGTGAGTATCCGTCGGTTTCCATCTAGCCAAAATTAAGTTTTTATGATGCCAAAGTTTTACAACCAGGATCACGTCGTCTTTTGCGGCACCAAGTCTGCTATTTCTAGTTCTTTTGATTTTTATAGAAAGAAAATTACTGTCACTGTTGAACAAACCAGCCCATCTAATACCCAAGTTGAGAAGGTGGGAGGCGCGTGAACAATGCTTAACCAGTTTCTAGTCCCTTGATATCAGCTTGACAGATGATAGTGATATGTACTTCTTATTCACCACGAAGATTTTTGCTTCTGACTTCCAGAAGTATGGTTAATTTCTTTTGTAAATCTCTGTTAGATTGAAGGAGCAGCAAGGCTTGATTGTTGAATACAATGCATTCGGACAAATGCTTGCTGACCTGCTCACCAAATGTCTAACAGAAGAAAGCAACAACTCACCTAGGTTTGGTTTTTCTATTTTCTTAGTTTATTTTAGATATATTTTGCAATTTTCCGAAACGCTCGAGCCTCATATGCTTGAGATTGTGGAAACAACAGATTTTCGGCGTTTAACACACCTGGCGATCAATTTTACCGCAGCTTCTGATGAAACTCTTAAAGCTTATCTTGTTTCGTACATCAAAAGATTCAAGGTTTGCTTTTCAATCCCTCATTTATTTTAGGCTGATCACGAGCTAACTTTGGAAAAATTTCGGCATGCAGAGTCCATCCTCAGTCAGCAACTTGCTTCCTCATCTCAGGTATTTTTAATAGATGGCGTGATGATCTTAAGATGTCGAATGAGCTTAAAAATAAATTAGAATACATGAAGGAAAGTTGCCAAAGAGAAGTGTCTGACTTAAAAAAACAGTACGAGTCACAAATGGAGCAACTAACGTCTTCAAACTACAAGGTACTGTTCATTTTTCTTCAGTTGATATTTATAGACGATTGAATTGTTAAAGTCTAAGCATTCTTCTGAACTAAAAACCCTTCAGGAAGCCCACAAGGATGAAATCTCTTGTCTTCGTTCAAAACTTGAGTCGCAGGCATCTCTTTTGGCGGTAGCTTTTTTTCTATTATTTTATTACATTAGACAAATAATATTTGTGAAGATGAGCTGAAGTCCCAGATCACTGCACTTTCAAAAACTTTAAAGGAGTCCGAGTCCACTCTTAATAGCGTTCAGAGCGAAAATGATGGTACGTCGGTTTTTGGGAGAAAAGTTGTAACTCGATGCATATGCAGCTCAGAAATCGGAAATTCTCTCCTTGAAAGTCAAAATCGAGCAGCTTCAATCAAATGTTTCTCAGGTGACAGCCAAGCACGACAGCATGGAATCCATGTTTGCCATAGAACAACGCAGAGCCAGCTCTTTTGAGTCGGAGTGTGGTGCTCTAAGGCATCAGTTGGTGAGTCCCGCGATGGTAGAGGTTCCTAATGGCGGACTCTTTGCTTTTTCTGCTAGAGAGGGATTCAAGAGGACCTTCAGAAAAAAGTGAAGCAGGTGGAGAAGCTGGAGAGACTCATGAAGCAGCAGGCCTGTGAAGTCACAAAGGCGAATGGTATCATCAAGCAACTACAAAAGGAATTGAAAGTCACGCAGAACAAGGTATGCACCTTGAAGCTCTTTGATTGTTATCCCCAGATGTCATCAATTAGTTAACTTTATGTTGCACAAGGGTTACCTTTAAGTTCGTGACAGATAGCCCTCTCCAAATGTTTGGTTTTCATGGATGACTTCTGAGAGCTGAAACAATTTGAAATATTCTGCAAGGTCTGCCTTACTAAAGCACTTTTAAATCCCTCATTTTAAAGGCTTTACCCCTTCATAAGTAGCTAAAATAGTATCTCCCTGTTGAGCACATATTTCCTGCACAGGATATTTTCGTT